>NC_022031.1:1766570-1794112 GCF_000317375.1 Microtus ochrogaster
CCCTATCAAACGACAGGAGCATTTGTTCAACTATGTTCATAGCAGTATTATTTGTAATAGCCAGAACCTGGAAACAACCTAGATGCCCTTCAATGTAATAAACATTTTTAAAACAGACAGGGGAATAATGGGAGAAGGGGAAGGGGTTAAGCAGGATATATAACAGGAAGTAGCAGTCATCAGACAAAATAAAAGAATAGGGAGAATATTCTAGACAAAAAGAGTAGGATACTTAGCTGGGCAGTGGTGGTATATGCATTTAATCCCAGCACTTCAGAGACAGAGGCAGGTGGATCTCTGAATTTGAGGCCAGCCTGGTCTACAGAGCGAGTTTGAAAACAGTCAGTATTATATAGAGAAACTCTATCTCGAAAACAACAAAAAAGAATAGGGTACTTCTGGGGCTTTGAAGCTTGAGAATACAAAAGGGAACCATAGTGAAAAGCGTTACTAGTGTTCTTGCCCCGTGGCAACGGTGGGAAGGGTGACCAAAGAGCTAGAATTTCAGCAGTTGAGGAAGCCATTGAGCAGCATCGCACTGGAGAGATGTGGGATCAGGGTGTGAGAACAGGCTATCCCATTTGGCAGGGACTGTAGAAGAAGCACGGTGCCTGAACGAGAAAATACTGACCAGGATGGCAGTGGTTAAAGGCAACAGTGGAAGCCGAGCTAATAGGATCAGCTAATTGAAGGAGGTGTGGATGCCATTACTTCTGTCTGCAGTAACAGATGTACTCAGATGACATTTATTGTGGCAAAAGATGGAAGAGCAGGAACAGCATCTGGCAAATGAGTTTGGCTTAAAGGTGTCATTGAGGGCAGCAGCTTCAATATCGCATGGCAACTAATACCAAGCCCTGGGATGTGACTTCAGAGCTCCAAAGAAATGTCAGTGCTGGAGACTGAGTCAGGAATGGCTTTCTTTAGGAGTGATGATTGACTGGTGCCTTGAATGAAATCATCAGGGCAAGGAATGTCAGTGAAAGGGACAGAAGATTAAAGGCTGAATATGGAGACGTGGTCTGCAGATGCAGTAGAGACAGTAGAGAGGAGGATGTGGTCATCAAAACATAAAGCGGAACTCCTCACAAAGGAGAGGATTCAGCAGCACCCGATGACGAATAAACCTAGTGACTCAGGATGCTGCAGACATGGCAGATTCATCAGTGACTCTGGCAAGCATGGCCAACTGGTACCCGTGGAGTTACCTACTCTGAACGCATGAGCGGTGAGATGAAAGGAAGACGCTCAGAGAGCTTGAGAGGACACAGTATCCAGGAGCCTCCCAGCACTCGGGAGGCAGAGGCAGGCCCAACTCCATGAGTTGGAGGCCAACCTGGTCTACAAGAGCTAGTTCCAGGACAGACTCCAAAGCTACAGGGAAACCCTGTCTCAGAAAACAAAACCCAAAAACAAACAAACAAAAGATCCAAGAGGAAGCTTCTGGGAAAAGTCTTCACTGGAACCGGAAGGATGAACTGTTCCAGAGAGAGCGCTAGACGGAGTGGAAGAGTGGTGGGCGGTTTATAGCTTGGACTTTATGACAATGCAACTCATCTTACTGCTGAAAGGGGTGGAGACTGTGCCCTCCCAGAGGTTTATGAAGAACAGAACAGAGCTATTCTAGGACATGTTTGCTATAGTAAAGTTACTAAAAATTCTTTCTATTTTGATAATTTTTTAAAAGAAAAACCTCAGAATCCATGGGATATAAGCTTGTATTAACCTGACTTGAGAGAATGGCAGCCAAGATGCTGCCCTGCCAGTGAGCCAGAATGGTACCACCCTCAGCTACCCTTCCTTGCCCTCTGTCACTGGGACTGCTCCACTGGACAGACTAGGAACAGCAATTATAACAACTTATTCAGCAGGACCCAGTTAGAAGAAAGCTGATGGCTACTCAGAACGTGCTAGTAAAAAGACTTCAGATGAACAATTGGAACATTCCTGAACTGATTTCTTCTAGCATGTAAATTGTGCTCAAACTTCCACTCAGCACGAGGGAAATCTGACTACACAGCTGACCTTGGACTCAGTAGCCTTCAGACCACACCGAAGCACTGGGTGGTTCCCCCCCACCATTCCTGCCAAGCAAAGGAAGTGATAACACTTGTTCTTGATTCACATGTACAGTCGCAGAGGACTTAGGGACCCAAGCTGTTACCAGCTGTGGCTACAAGCATATCAGGAAGGATGGGAACAGAATCATCTGCTGGGCTTGGGTCATCTTCACATTGGATCAGGCTTTGTTTTTCAGAACAACCATTGATTTCCATTTCAGGAAGCAGAGCGTTTCCTGATGCATCTGTACGTGGGGCTCTTCAGAGAAATGGATGTATTTCAATAACTGGGGTATTTGGTGAAAAAAAAAAAAAAACGGTTAGAGCAGTGAGCTGCATACAGGCAGCAGCAGCCTGGGAAGGTGCGCCCTTTTCCAGTTCTAAGCCAAAGGGGAGTTTCTGGCATGTGTGCACTAACTCCTGGGCTGTTTGAACAAGCTGAGCATTGCCTAAGTTGTTAATTGAAGCATGACCTAAAAGAGAAGGGGGAAGAAAGAATTACTTGCCATGGAACATGTGTTATATTTAAGGTTGAAGGCAGCAGAAAGGGAAGGTCAATAGGAATAAAATCAGCACACGGGCTCATGATGGAGGGCAGTTCCCCATTCCTTCTGCTGTAATTCTGCTGGCCTTCCTTGTCAGTAGCACGTCCCTTTAGGAGACAAGCTCCGCTCACTCCCCATCTCTCCCTTCCAGCCAAGGCGAGCTGGTCTCTGGCTCTCTCCCTTTCTCTCTCTCTGTCCACTCTTCTGAAGAGGAAGCTTTCTCTCCCCCCTTCCCTTCTTCTCTCTCCTCTTCTCTCTCTTTCTCTGTCCCTCTATTTCTCTCTCTCCCCCATACTCCCTGCCCTCCCGACACCCACTAAACTCTTCATACTCAAGGTCTTTCTTTGTGGTGTGTCTGTCCCTTACCCACCACAGTCCCCCATCCTCCATGGGACCCACCAGGTCCCTCTCACTGCCGTAAATGGTTCACCTTCAGTGAACATTACCAAGTGCTGATGTCTGCCTTTAGACATGGCTCCCTAGGTAGAGCGGGATGAGTGATACCAGAGATAATTTGTTCCTGGAAGAACAACTTCATCTTGAGATACGGACGGAAGAGCTGGGGATGGGGCATATGCCTGTAACCCCAACTGTGTGAAGGCTGATCCAGGGATCACCCAACATGCTGTCAAAACAACCAACCAAGATGAGGCATGCTGACACTCACCTTTTATTCTAGCACTTGGGAGGCAGAGGCAGGTGGATGTCTATGAGTTTGAGGCCAGCCTGGCCTAGACAGCAAGTTCTAGGCTAAACAAGGCTACACAGTGGACTCTTTCTTAAAACAAACAAAAAGCTATAAACAAAATCAAAAGTGGAAATCAGACCTGCTTAGAAAAGACCTAAGCTGTAAGCCAAAATGGCCCTAGTTTACAGACGTCTGAGACCAAGGTCATATTCTCATTTTTGTTTGTTTGTTTTGTTCTTTTATTGTTGTTGTTTTTAGGAGATTTATAGTTCCTAAGATATGGAAGTCTCCTAAGAAGTTATTTGACAGATAAAGACTAGATCGTGAGTAGTCTTATGAACACATATGCTATGGTGATGGACATATCCAGGGATAGAATTGCTTAGAAAGTCCTGGTAAAGGAAAGTCTGCTGGAGATGGTGGGAGAACACAGATGGAGGCAGGGGCTCAGGGCCAGGATCTGTCAAGAGAACAGAATAGACAGTATGGAGGTGCTGATGCTGAAGACTTGTTAAGACAAGCCCTGGCCTAGGGGCTAAGACCAGCCTGGCTGCCAGGCTGGTTGTGAAGTCACTCGCCTCCCAGTGGGTCATGTGTTCTATTCGCCAAGTCACATCCAATGTCAGTAATAAGCAAATATTCTTGTGGTAAAAGAGGCAGGAAACGTAAATAAAACTTCAAGAACAATGTAGAAATGTGGTAAGCAGTAGGAGGAGATATGAGCGGTGGCATTTAAATCAGACATCTACAGGATGTTGAGGAGCCACGGACTAAAGCTGCCCACACAGGAAGGCAGAAGAGTTACACGTGAGGGGGTGGCCTGGGGAGTGGAGGAATAGGGATTAGTTTTGAGGTCCTGTGACTGTGGTGGACTTGAAATGTTCTAGAAACCGGAGGCTGGAGGAACTGGAACTGAGCAAGGTGACAAAGTTAGAGGAGAGGCAGAAGGCACAGGTAAGTTTGACCTTGTGCAACAGGACAGGCATGCTGCACCCTTGCCTCTCTGAGATCAAAACTGCCCTCCAGACCAAGATGAGGCAGAGGTTCCTGGGAAGAGCCACAAAGGCTGAAGAGTTTGGAAAACAAGTGAGGGCTGTCGGCTAACCTCAGTCACAAACACTGGAAAAAAGTGTGTTCCCAGCCTCCCCACTTCTCCCACAGCGCTGTGCTGTCGGACTCATGTCCTCTGTGCACAGAGAAGCACAAGTATTAGCTCCTCAACTTTTTATGAGCAAGGGTTATTTAGATCAATAATTACGCCTGAAGATCTTCACAGCCAAAGAAGCGTAATAATGAGATGAGGAGCACTGGTGACAGCGTGCTTGGTAGCAGTTCCCCACATGAGCAGCAATGGGTATCCTGACAGAATGCTCCCTTTTACAGCCTCTCTGTGCTGAGTGGGTTTTATGCCATGTATAACACACATTAGAGAGCTGGGTTTGCTAAAACAAAAGTCCCAACATAATTTAGCCTGTGCATATGAACACAACTAAACCAGGAAGAAAGCCAAACTTGGAAACCTCCCTTTGATACTCTAGTCCCTTGCCAGCCACTCCTGTCTATTTTCCATCTATTAAACCAGTTGCCAGGCAAGGTCTGACACTGTGTAAGACGCTGGAGAGAGAACAAAGGGAACTTACAGAAATGGATGCATGTGGAGACCAACTTCTATTGAAGTTACTGCTGTTTACTTTTAATTATTTTAAATGCCAAGCAATTTGTTCTAACAGGAACCCATCGCCAGCTCTTCATAATCTTCAGAGACAAAAAGGGGGAAGTGGTCAGTGCTGTGCTGTTCTGTTCTTTAATTTTGCTTTTTGGAGGAAAAACCCTTTTTGGTTTGAACAGATGAAGAACTATCTAGGAATTGAGACCTTTCCATATTCATGAGCCAAGTGGAAGCTTCCCTGGCTCCAAATTCAGATGTCCAACCACCGCTTAGCAAAGCTAGTTCATGAAGCAGGGCATTGTGGATTCTAAATAGACACAAAAAAAAGCTTTGTGATTTGTGCAGTTCTCACGGACACTCATTGAATTTATTGTGATAATTTCCTTTATATAGAAAAGAACCAGATTAGGACCTGATGGCAGATCAGCACAATATAAATGCCGAGTGCTGAGCTGTGGGCAACATGTGATTGGACACAGGATTTGTAGTTATTTTTGCTTTGTTTTGTTTGTTACAAGGACAGCAAGGGGTAACGAGGTTCTCTTCGCTTCTGCAGGGGGCCTAAGATAGCTGTCAGCTGGGCAGAGATGGACCAATGGCCGCCAGACCCAGAAGAGCTGATTCAAGCAGTTTCTCAGCTACTGTGAACGACAGATGTCAGCATTAACTGTGTAGCATCAGAGAGGCGCCAGGGCATCTGTGTTGGCCAGGTTTTCAGCTGATGAACAAGAACAACTTAGAGGGAAGGATCATTTACTTTGGTTCATGGCTTCATCCCATGTTCTTCAGCAGTGCATCATGGTAGTGGGAGTGGCTGGTGGCAGGAGCCTATGGTAGAGGGTTCTATCTTCAGCTAGGAAGCTGCAGGCAGGTCAGCTATGACTTTCAAAGACATACTCCAAATGTCCTACCTCCTCCTGTTGGGCCCTCCTTCTCAGCATTTCCACCACAATCCACGATAAAACCAAGCGTTGGGCGCCATCTGTTTAGCACATTGTAGTACAACGCCTGCTCTATGTGCTACCAGACCACGTGCTACTTTGTGTTCTACGGTCCTGTAACACCTGTACTATTACATGAACTACAGTATTATGCCTGTAGCACCACCTGCACTATGGGACTGTCTGCGAGCCGGGCAATGGTCTGGAGATTGAAACACACAGAGATAGAGACAGAGACATGGGTCTCCTTGAATTCCCCAAGAATGCTTCCTTTATTGTGTTCCAGGACAACTTATATAGGGATCCTTAACTGATAGCCATGCCCCAGCCAAACCCACCAGAAACCACTCCCCTGCCACCAGGGACTTCTGAGGGTCTCATGCTCAGAGCAGCTGCAGACATAACAAGCTGTTTACTCCAGCAGGAAAGGGGATCACAGGAAATTCAGGATCTAGGGGTCCACTGATGTGGGAGTCCCCTCTGTGTGCTGTGATTACCAGTAATGAATGAAGAAACTTCCTTGGCCTATTGATAGGGCAGAACTTAGGTAGGCAGAGAAGACAAAACTGAATGCTGGGAGAAGGAAGGCAGAGAGGGAGACACCATCAATCCTCTACTGGAGATAGACGTGCTGAAACTTTGCTGGTAGGACACGACCTCATGGTGATATACAGATTAATAGAAATGGGTTAAATTAAGATGCAAGAGTTAGCCAATAAGAAGCTAGAGCTAATGGGCCAAGCAGTGTTTTAGTTAATACAGTTCCTGTGTGGTTATTTCGGGTTAAGATAGGGGGCCCTCCCTCTATAGTCCACAGTTCCCAACAGCACATGAAACCGTGGCTTCAGAATCAAGTCATAATTTATTTCTGAGACAGGGTTTTATTCTGTAGCCTGAACTATATTTCTGGCTTCCAAAGACTGAAGGTCATTTCATAGTGCAAATCTTCAAACCCTTATCCGAAGATCCCCATATCTTCACAGTCCTGACAGTGTTCACAGGCAGGGTTTCTACTGCATCTTCTGCTTCAGCTTCTGGGCTCCATGCATTGGGGCTTCTCACATGGAGTCTAACTCCGTCACACATTGCCTGACGTCTCAGGCTTTTCCCTAAACACCAGCCTCATGTGGAAGATGTCAAGGCACAGTGCCAGCATGAGTGAGAAAGGCTTTTTAGAACACAGTCTCCATGGCTTCTCAAAGTCAGTGTAGGCTGAAAAGTCCGTCACCAGCCAGCTCCCAAATAACTACACAGAGATTTATTGTCCATTATAAAGGCTTGGCCGATAGCTTAGGCTTGTTATTAACTAGCTCTCACAACTTCAGTTAACCCATTTTTATACATCTACATGTTGTTACATGACTTGTGCATTTACCTGCCCTCCTACATGTCTTTCTCCCTCTCCATTTGGCTCGCAACTCCACTTTTCTTCTTCCCAGCATCTTCTGTGTCTGGCTGTCCTACCTATGCATCCTGCCTAGATAGTGGCCATTCAGACTTTTATTAAACCAATGAGAGCAACACATCTTCAAAGTATACAAAAAGATTGTTCTACAACGTGTCTGGGCACCTGATTGGGGTGAAATAAATACTACAGAAACAACTTTTCAGGTGACCTTGTGAGAGAAAGGTACACTAGTCACATTCTTTTCTCAAAGGTAAGTTTTCCAACTGAGTTTCCTTATTCATACCTTTAAGTTTAGCCAAGTTCTGAGATGGCCTCAGGCATCTTTCCTGAGGCAAATGAACTGATTTCTTTTTAATGTCTGTAATCTCTCATAAACCATGCATTCCTCAGCCATATCTTCACACTACCTTCTCTGACTGAATTAAAAGTCTTCCAAACACATCTACCCTGGTTTTTGCTCTCATTCTCACCACAAATCTGGTTAAAAGTGGCTAGCATCAACTAGTGGCTATCCTGGTTAAAACCTGGTTAAAAGTAGCTAGCGACAGACAGAAAGGGAGACCACCTTAATTTCTTCTACCAGATTGATGGGTCATCTTTACAGTCGCCTCTTACAGTGCCCTAGGGCATGGACAAATGCGATATGGTTTCCAGTCTTCCCCAAAAAGCCCCTGGGTCCACCTAAAACCTTATGAGCAACTTCTACCAAATTATTTTTGTTTCTGTGTGTGTGTGTTTGTTTTATACTGATGAATTTCCCTCAGTGTTCAGGACTTTTGAGTTCCCACAAGAGTTCACCACCAAACTCTGCTGACAGAATTTTATAGATCTTCTGGCCTAAAACACTAAACTCTTCCAAATTTGATGTACAAGTCAAGAGTGCCAGTTTAAGAAACAATTGGCCAGGTTTTAATCATACCAACAATCCAATTTTCTGTATTAATCAGTTTTCCATAAGTGCGGCCAAACATCCAAGAGAAAAAGTTAAAGAGAAGAACTCTTTACTTCTGAGGATTTTTACCCATGGCCACAGCATCCTATGGACTTGAGAACATGATGGTGATGGCACTGTTTGGTGGAGAAGGTTCTTCATGGCAGATAGGAAGGCCAGTGGAAGGCACTAGGAGATATATACAACCTTTAAAATCACATCTCCTTAGTGACTTACTTGCTCCAGTTTGGCTCCATCCCCTCAAGTTTCCACCACCTCCCAAATAGTGCCACCATCTTGGGGTCAAGTATTGAACATATAAACCTATGGAGAACATTTAATACTAAGCTAAGCTCTTATAAACTTATTAATTATTTAATATTAAATTATTTTTATATTTTTATAATTTTATATTTATATATTTATAAAAATAATTTAATATTAGATTAAATTAATATTTTAAGTCATGTTATATTTCCTGTTTGCTATCTTTTATTCAGCCTTTTCCTTGCAATGTTTATCATATTGTTGCATGTTATTCTCTATCTGCTGTGAGCTTTTTTACAAATGCCATAATTTTATATGAACACTATGGGCATTTTTGGCAGTTTTTAGTCTTTATTTATTGTGAACATTACTTCCATAAATATTATAGTTCATTCTTTTGATGACTGCACTTAGGCATTTATGTTGGAAATATAGACAGAGTAGATTTTTAGGTCATAAAGAATGTGTATCCATCTTGGTTATATTTCCAAAGTATATTATACCTGCTCTTGTCTGACTTTGATTTCTCTTTTATTGACTATGAGGAGTACAAAAAAATTTCTATTTAATTTTGACTAAACTGATTCCTTTCTTTCCTCCTGTCTTAAAGAATCTACCTTTTGAGTAGCAATGAGTCTTTCTGCTAAGTGCTGGGAAAAGTTGCAAGATAAAAGAAAGGGGAGACCGGGTGTAGGAGTGAGCAACAGAATAATTAACTGAAATTATTATGCAAGGCTGAGCCTCCAGTCTCTAACTGTTGTTCCCTGTCCAAGTATAGACTTTTTATTTAACTTCCATGCCCCAGTAAGATTTTAACTCAATTCTTTCTTTTCCCAAAACTCTCTAACTTTCTAGCTTGCTGTAGAAGAGGGATCTCAGAGTTCACTACACATTGATGGAGTAGATCTATAGAATCCAAAATTTCTTAGAGAAATGATAGCATTAGTGACTGTGCTGCCCTCAGTTTTGGATGGCGGCAGGTTGGTTAATTCACTTCTGAGGGCTCTGTAACCTGATCTGTGTTTGTTACCTCACACTTGTAAGCACTGGGCAACTTTCTTGGTTTTTTTTTAATTCTTATTTTTTAAAAAAACAATCTTTTTTTTATTATATATACAATCCAAGTTCCCACTCTTTTCCCTCTTCCCATTCCCTCCTCCTACCTCCCACCCCACCCCCATCCACTCCTCAGAGAGGGTAAGGCACATACAGCAACTTTCTTTTATAGGTGGTGGCCGTCTAGGCAGGTAACTACATGAGAGACCTCTGTGTGTTCTCATGAAATCTCATTGTTCTTGTTTGGAAATATAGAAACCACAAACTAACAGCTTTCTGAAGGCTGTCGTCCTAACTATTTTGTACGAAGTTGGGTTCATCAGATATGAAGACGAGTTCTGTGAGCATTCGTGGGAGGAAGCAGAGCCTATCTGTGGCTGTGAGCAGCAGGCTGAGAACATGTGGTTGCTCTCTGACCACATAGTTCACCTATCGGCCAGCTTGTAAAAACTCATGATTTCTAGATAGGACAAGCCAGCTCTGTCATCTGTAATACAGGGAACGCCCTGGGGCCAGAGGCCTGCAAGATATGACAGTGTCCTTCCTGGATCACTCAGTGAAGCCTGCAATAGAGCAACATCTTCAGTGAGCATTTATCTGCAGCAATTGGTACCCAGCTAACTAAAGAGAACGATGAAGCAACGTGGTAAAAAGTGAGAAACCCTAACTTCTGGGCCAGCAAAGTCACTGGGAGTCTGTGTGTTCTTGGGGTGAATACCGGAAGCAATATACTCTGATGTATAAGTTTTATATACTCTATCTTTGTATTTTTCTAAATGTGCCTGTATAACATTCTTACCTCCAAGAAAATTATTAGGATGCTCAGACTCTGTGAATAAGAGTATAAACTGGGGGGGGGGGGCTGTTAGAGAAAACAGTCTGAAGACTCCTCCAAGAACTCAGTGGATCTTTTGTCTGATTCAGAAATCACACTACTGAATTTGTATCCCAAGGGTTAATTAAGATGAGCAAATCAAGGCGACAGTTGCACTTCAATACTTGGTCAAGCAGTAGCTGGCACCTGTAGCCAACCTAGATCTCCCAAGCGTGACTGGTTAGAGAAACTGGATTATGTGGTGGTGCAATGGAGCATAGCACACGAGCGGCTGACACTGCAGAAGCGTGGGGAGGACTGCAGGGCATCGTTCTCCTTCGGATGCGACAGCTGCAGATTTGCTGTCAGGTCCAGAATACTGTGTAGTAGAAGAGACTCTTAGAGGAAGGGAGGGGGAAATGGAGAAAGGACACACACAGTGAGTGCAGAGATGTTTCTGGGTAGAAGGAATAACTCCTAATATTATGTAATATATTAGGATAGCTGTGGCTGGAAATAAAATATTTTATGTTAGTAGAAAGGATTTTTGAATATTACTCACACGAAGGCATAAAGGATGTCTGAGATGACAAATGTGCACACTCGTAACACACTGCATTGTAATATCATCCTGTACCCCAGACCTCTGGACAATTGTGCTGTGTCAAAACTAAAAAATATCCTTCAGAAATATGATGCCTCTGCTGGGCATCATACCACAAGTGTGTAATCCCAGCACTTGGGAGGTCGAGGCAGGAGGATAAGGAGTTCATAGACAGCGTCTACCATGTAGTGAGCTTGAGTCCAGCCCGCATCACACAAAAAATTGTCTGAAAAAAACAATCTCTGGGCTGGTGAAGTGGCTCAGCCTGATGCCTCAGAGCCCACATGACGGAAGTAAAAAGCTGACTCGGAAGTTGTCCTCCGACTTCCACATGTGCGTCATGGTGCTCAAGCACACGCACATACACACGAACAAATAAGTAATAAATGCACATGTGCACACACACATATACAGGCACGCACGTAATTGTACCTCTGCTAGCTACGTTTTTCCTGTCTTAAACAATGGATGTATCTCATACCTCTTTAAAGAAGCATTTCCTATGTAGCTGCTGGCTTGAAATCGAGGTAGCTTCAGTTAGAGAGCGGCGATCTGAGTTCACTGTGTAAGGACCTCATGACAAATTTGCACAGATGTTTTTATGAACAAGCTCTTATCAACATTTTGAATGAACATCTTGCTCTTTCCCATAAATTTCAAGGGCCCCAGGGAAAGCAGTTTATATTTAGGATTGTTGGCAAGTCTTTTTACATGGGATTTTCTTGCTGAATAAACATATGACACACACACAAACAAGCTCACACACCCTTATATTGGAATTAGTGACTAAAATACACCACTCAAGGCCAGTCATGAAACTCACTGTAGATGTGGGCTTGAGTTAAGACTGGAAGCAAACACAGAATCCCTCCCTGTGGCTGTTTCGTAGAGCACTTCAGTTTCAATGACAGAAACTCAATTCAGAAAGACATTAAGGAAACAGGGATCTAGCCAGATTCCTGAAGACATCTCCTGGGTTTTAGCATTTCCAGTCTTAACAACCTCACTACTGACTTCCATGTAGAAGTATGATTTTGATTTTGATGTAAGCGTTTGGTAAGGTGAAGTTTTATCACTAAAATACCACCGTGGAAATGCCTTTGTTAGGAAAAAAGGTAATTTGGGTCAAGTACTGTAGATATACAGTAGCCTCTTTCTATCCAAAAAGGTAACTTAACAGTAGTGAAAGAAATAAATATAGACACATTTTGTGGTGCTATGTAAACACAAACAATTCTTTTCCTCATATAAGTGTTTGTAGTTTTGAAAGCAGGGGCTAGCCGGGAACAATGGTAGGTAAGATCTTGCCCTAGGTACTTTTCTATTGCTGTGATGAAACACTTTGACCAAGCCGACTCATACAAGAGAGAGTTTATAGGGGCCTATAGTGTCAGAGAATGAGTCCACAAACTTCATGGTGGCTTGAAACAGAATGGCGGGAATTGAACCGATGGACTGAAATGATGACTTTGTCATGAATTTAGGATCTTTAAGGCCTTTCAATGGCTGAGTCTCCACACCCTCCAGTGTAAAAATGGCTTGATGATGCCTCTCAAAGATTTATGTGCTGGTATTACTTTATTTATACTTAAGTGTGTGTGTGTATGTGTGTGTGTATGTGTGTGTGTGTATGAATTTATGTATATCACATGCATGCAGGATTTCTCAGAGGTCAGAAAAGGGTACCTAGGGTAACCTAGTGGTGTGAGCCTTCCTGGGGTGATAGAAACTGAACCCAAGTCCTCTATAAGAGCAGTAAGAACTCTGAACCACTGGGCATCCCTTCAATCTCCATTTATTATTTATTACTAAATAGATCCTCAGTAGAGTAGAATATGATTAGTATAAGGCCAATGATGATTCTTTTAAAAATATTGACCAGTGGACAGTGACACCTATACTTAAGAATTTGATTTGGTACTTTCAAACCACTATTTTTAAAATTGTTTTTATTAGATTATATATTTTACTCCACTCCCCTCCTTTTCTCTCCCCTCGCCTCCTACCCTTGCCTATGATCTCCACACTCCCAATTTACTCAGAAGATCTTGTCTTTTTCTATGTCCCATGTAGACTAAATCCATATATATCTCTCTTAGGGTCCTCATCGTTGTCTAGGTTTTCTGGGATTGTGAACTGTAGGATGGTAATTCTTTGCTTTGTGTCTAAAAACCACCTCACTTAATACTATGTTTTCCAGATCCATCCATTTGCCTGCAAATTTCAACATGCTATTATTTTTTTCTACGTAGTACTCCATTGTGTAAATGTACCACATTTTCCTTATCTATTCTTTGGTCAAGGGGCATTTAGGTTGTTTCCAGGTTCTGGATATGACAAATAATGCTGCTATGAACATAGTTGAGCAAAACAACTATTTTTAAGGAAAGAGAGACTTTGCTGTCATAACCTGGAATATTGTTCATTTTCTACTTTCCAGCAATTAAAAAGAACAGAGAGATGGCGCATAACCCTGGGGTGGATTCTTTCCACCCACTTTGAAATGAAGAATGATTAATTTCTTTTCTTAAAAAGGAACAAATACATAGTCGTGCAAAGTTCCCAACATAGTTCTTTATGAGAAAGCCATAAAGTCTCTTGCTTCTTCTTCTCTCTTGAGCATAGGAAATATGTTTGTGGTGGCCCTGGGCCAGTGTCCTTGATTCCTTATAAGGAAGAGAGATGAAATGGAAGTCTTGAAGTTTATTTTTCACAAATAGTTGAGATACATATCTATCAGTAATAAATATTCAAGCCTATCACCTTCAGTAAACACTGCCAATGTAATTCAGGGACACTGAAACTGGAGCAAAGGCAAATGAGGCAAGTGCAGACCTTGATGTCAGCCACTTCTGGATCCAGGGCAAACAGCTTGAGGGAAAGAGCAGGGGGTGTGTTGATAGCAGTAAATGTTACCCTCCACAGTGAAGAACACCAGCTATCACAGTATCCTCTAAGTCTCTAGGTAGGCACTGCCAAAGCTATGAGCACAAACAGACAGAAGTATAGTAACACACACCCTTCTTCAAAAATAAATAAATAAATAAATAAAAGCTTCAGATTCTGTGAAACAATTATAAATATTGGCTATTAAATTTTGATGCCCCAAATAGGCAATTCATAAGGTATGGTGGCAAATGCATGTAACACTAGCACTCTGAAGCCAGATTGTGAGTTTGGAAACAACTTCAAGTAAATAATAGCTTTACTTCAACAAAAAAAAAAGAAAGAAAGAAAGAAAAAGAAAAAAGACAAAAGTAATCCAGATAAACAGTAAAAAAGAAAAAGAAAAAAATCATAGTTATTTCTCACAGATAGAAATAAATACAGAATTTTCTGGGTAGATTGAAATAATCAAAAAGCAAAACAAACAAAAAATTAAGGGCTGAAGAGATGGATTAGTGGTTAAGAGCACTGACTGCTCTTTCAGAGGACCAGGGTTCAATTCCCAGCACCTACATGGCAGCCTACAACTGTCTATAACTCCAGTTCCAGGGGGCATTGACAGTCACACAGACATACATGCAGGCAAGACGCTAGTGCACAAAAACAAAATAAAACAAAAATTAAGCCAAAAATTTCAATTGCTGGAAAAATGTTATAAAAAAGTGTCTGAAACTACGGGGTGATTCTGAAATATTCCCTGAAAAGTTGTGTTGTTTTTTTTTCTTAAAACTTACAATGCTAGATCAAAAGAGAACTGATTAATGGTATATCCGGTTTAAAAACTAAAACTGAAGAGAATAAAACAAATTTAATAATAAAGATAAATAAGGTAGTGACTAATAACAAGGGAGAAACCAGTCCACGGAAAGGAGAAAGCCGACGTGTCAAAGCTCTGTTGCTCACGTAATAGCTTAGGAAAGGTGGCAGCAAACACGCTAACAAAGAAATGAAGGTGGCAGAATAGCATGCACACAAAGGACATCAACCACCAATTGCTTGTGCCTAACTATATCAACCTATATGTTTAAAAATTAAAGTAAGAATGTAAAATACAAATTATTAAAAACAGATACCTGGAAAATAAAAGCTGTTGAAATGCAATTACACAGAAATGAGAAAATTGTTGGATTATGTCCTGCTTTATGCTCACAAAGCAGTGCTCACCAGGCATTTGGGAAAGAGAAACATCCAAAGACACGGACTCTGCTTTGAAACCCTAAGAAAGACTGTTCCTTCCAAACCTCCCAGTGAGATTATAATACCAGATAAGAAAAGTTTGAGCCATTAAACACTACTGAGGGAATAGAATTAGTATTGACAACTTTCCCAAAATTTCTTTTTAGGAATAAGATTTTCAATCCCATATATTTTCGATGATAAATTCTATCAACCGTTCAGGAAGCACTCACAATAGAAAAATATTTATAGAGAATAAAAGAAAAATCAAAATCATTTCCCAGGGCCCAGAGAGGTTAGCCGTCAGCAAAGTGTTTAGACATAATCATGAGGATCTGAGGTCTGTTCTCAGAGCCCGTGTGAAAGGCTGGACATGACAGCACACACTAGTAACCCTAGTGCCAGGGAGGAAGACACAGAGGATCCCTTGGACTCCCTGACCCAGTCAGCTTAGCTGAATGAGCAAGTTTGTAACCCATGTAAGGGGTCCTATCTTGAAAAGTAAAGCGGAAGGGTGGCTGCTGGCTTAGACATGTGCACCCAGACATGTATGAATATACACAAATACATACATGCACACACACATGTTGAAAGGAAATCTTTCCTATCTTGGAGAGTAGCAGATATTTAAACAGAAGGTAACGTATCAAAGATTCTCTCACTCATGAGTTCAAGCGTATAATCCAAAACACACTTTTAATCATTTAAATCTAGTAATGTGTATCTTTATATAATATAACAATATATGTATATAGCATACAGATAGTAAACAAATTGTCAAATTGGGTTCATCAGAAGACAGAGTTGATTTGGTTTGCCAGTCTTTCTAGTATGCCAGCCAGCTCTCAGATCATAACCCAGAGATGACTTATTAACTCTGAAAGCTCTGTTGATAGCTTAGGCTTGTTTCTAACTAGTTCTTACAACTTAAATTAACCCATTTCCATTACTTTGTGTGCTGCCACGTGCCTTGTAGCTTGTTACCTCATCTCCTATATTACCTGCTCCATCTGCATCTGTCTGGCAATTCCCCCTTCTTCTTCCCAGCATCCTCTATCCTAGCTATTGGCTGTTCAGCTTTTTATTAAGCCAATCAGAGCAACATTTTCCCACAGTGTATAAAAAGATTATTCCACAACAATTGAATATTAGAAAATTCATTTATTTGTTTTACATGTTAATAAATGATCATATCACTAATGGCAGAAATCAAAGCAAATTCATGGGAAACAAATTCAATACCCAGTCAAAATACAAAGCTCTTAATAAAGCTTAAATGGGAAGACAACTTTCTCTACTGCGTAATAAGCCCTCAGGAAAAGCTGCAGTGGGCACCATAGTGAATGGTGACACTGAAAACATTCCCTTCAGGTGATGATAAAGCATGAATATGCTTTACCACCGTGCTAGGTCAGCACTTTATTGACTACCCTAGCCAATGGAAGTGGGCAGCTGGGAAGATGGCTCTGGGACAGAGCTCGCTATGTACATGTGTACATGTAGGACCTGAGCTCAAGTTCCCAGGTGTGTGCATCTCTACCTCCAGGGTTCCTACTGCAAGGTGGGGTGTAGATGCTGGAGAATCCTTGAAGGTTAAGGACCACCCAGCCTGGAGCACACAGTAGAGAACAATGAAGGGGCACTTTTTCAAAGCAGGGTGAATGGTGAGGGCCAACACTTGAGGTTGTCCTCTGACTTCTACAGATGACATAGCATCACACACACGCATGAACTTGCATACATGCCATCACACAAGATGGATTCTCTTTAAGTAAAATGAAAAATATTTTAAAAGATCCACAGCTTCTGAAGGATGAAGTGGCAGAGAGGAGCATCTTCAAGGTCCTGTTCTCTCTTGCTCCAGTCACTCCTCTGTCCTCGTGTTCTGCCCAGCCTCACTGTCCTCCCGCTACTCCTGTGAGTGATGCTCTCGCCTCAGGGTCTTTTCATCTGTTGCTGTACCTTCTGCTGGAAGTTCTCCTTCAAAGCTCCTTAACTGACTCTAAAATAAAAACTTCCAAAATAATGGCTGATTATTTTGGTAAATAACCTTTACCAAACCTCTTCTTGGGATAATCTTGCTGTGGGATAATGCTTTTGTATACCGTAAAGATTTGTCACTTGTATTGGATTAGTAAAATGCTGATTGGCTGGTAGCCAGGAAGGAAGCAAAGGCAGGGTGACCGGACTAGGAGAATTCTGGGAAGAGGAAAGCAGTGAGATGCAGTCACAGCCAGATAAAGAGGGAGCAAAAAGAGAATGCCTCACTGATAAAAGGTTCCAAATCACATGGCTAAACATGGATGAGAATTATGGGTTAATTTAAATTTCAAGGGCTAGTTAACAATGAGCCTGAGCTAACAGACCAAACAGTTTATAATTATAAGCCTCTGTGTGTTTCTTTGGGACTGAACAGGTGTGTGACTAGGCAGAACAGAAGTCTCTGTCTACGTGGTCTTATCTGGCCACCATATTTAAAAACTCCATCCTTTCTCTCTCCTTGCTACTTTGCCATTCTCTTCTTGATCTACTGTATTTTCTCTAAAGAATTCCTTGTTGTATAACTCTCTTCATGTTTTATTTGTTTATCTGTATCGTTCTTTGATATATAAATTGTACCATGGTAGGGATTTTAAAAATTATTATTCATTGTTAAATCCTCTGGACCTTAAATGCTGCCTGGAACAGAGGAAACCCTCCGAGGGTATTTATTATATTGAAGAAGAAAATTTCTAAGCAGAAAATCTAGAAGATTCTGTTATTTGACTGAGCAAGAGTTTTGTTTCCTGTTGTTTTATTTTTAAAACAATATCCATACATGATGTCACTGGACTTTTATAGCAAAAATAGACTGAAAATAAAATGTGAAAAAAATCTGTATGTTTTTACTAAAATGACAATGCATTTGAAATGTTCAGAACTTTTAAAATAAAAGCGGAAAGCTTGTAAAAAGTGTGAAAGACAGCTGAAACAAATTGTTGAAACACCATGTGTGTCCGAGCTAGACATTTAATATGTTTGTCAAATCATCCCACAAAACCTCCTACATGATTTTGGAAGGAATTAGATGAGGTTTTGACATGTAATGAAAGGCAGAAGTGGTATAAGAAATCAAAATACTCCTGAAGAAAAGACCAGAGGACACCTCTCAGGAGTCACAGTGAACAGGAGTCCCCCTGGAAGTCACGGGAGTGATTGTGATTAGGATGGTAGCGGTAGAGAGGTAGGCTAGGCTGTGGGTATAGAACTGAGAAGAATCTGCAAACAAACTCACATCTGTGGCAAATGAATTCATGATGTTATCAGTGAGTCAAGGGTGTGTTTAACTTCACTAACTTAGCTCTTGATATTTGTGCTTCATGGGTCTTGTTCAACCCTTGAAGGACTTGTGATAATTAAACTGTTTCTCTAACACCTTCCTCTCTCTCCCTTCTCTCTCCCCCCTCCCTCTATCCATTCCTTCTTTCCTCCCTCTCCCTTCTCTCTCCCCCCTCCCTCTATCCATTCCTTCTTTCCTCCCTCTCCCTTCCCGCCCTGGACTTTCTCTGTCAGAGTTCCTTGTAACTCAGGCTGGCTTCTAACTCACCATATTGCTGAGGGTGGCTTTGAACTCCTGCCTTGTCCTTTCCTCCCAGTTGCTGAGGTCACAGGAACTCACCACTGTACTCTTGGCTTCATGCTAGGTTGGCACCCCCTTCTCCTGTGTTGCATCCCATTGCCTCTGTCTCCTAAATGTTCCTTAGCTTTGCACTACACTTGAGTCTCCAATTGATGGAAACAGACTTTGTGCCTGAGATGAAGCACAGATTCTTATTTATGTATTTTCCACAGGGAAGACTGGAGCCTTCAGTCTATAATCAATGACTAATCTGCCATCAGTCAGATGGCCTGGGTGTGTCCTGGGATCTCTGTTCTGGCTTGTATAATATGAAAATGATGCCCAGTCTCATTAGTCACAGAGATGCAGATTAAACCGTTTCCAATTCACCATGTTTGCCAAATCAAAGCTTCCAAAAGCGGTGGGTGTTCATGCAAACCCAGAAGCACTGTGGCTGGAATTATGCTCACAAAACCCTCTGAGAAAAATTTAACAACACCCTCATTAATTTGAACAGTGTGACCTGGCAATTTATCTCCTAAGTGTGTTCCTCAGAAGAGTTCTTGTTCTCCCGCACTCTGGTGCATACCGCAGTCCACAGCAAACTCCGGAGTCAAACAGCTGGACAAACAGCTGCAGCCTCGCCCTGCAAGCTGACCTAGCCTCAGCTACGAGTGCTAATGGGGAGAAACCCGAGAATCAGGCCAGGAGTCAAAGAAACAGTTGCCAGATGAACAATGAAGGTTAAAGGACATATACCAAGTCGATAAATGTATAAAGAAAGATAGGAATGATTGAACAGTCGGTACGTGCTCAGGCTGGGCTGGGCTGCTGTGAGAGACTGCCCAGGAGCGGATAACTTGTATGGACGCTGCGCTGAAATCATTGGCTAAGCTGTGTCTAGTTCTTTCTGGCTAGAAGCAGAGGATTTGCCTCTGGTCCGGGATAGACTCGTGACACTCTGATCTGCCCCAGGAACAAGCTATACAGATGAGCCTGTCAATCATCACTACCCAAGGGGCCTGATTCACATGAAGCCATGTTAACGAGATGTGCTTTTCCTTCCTGAGGCCCCTCCTCGGAGTCCTCACTCACAAAGTCACTGCTGTGTATTCTGCTAACCCTGCTTGCTTTTCTGGGTTATTCAGAAAAACATGATTTTTTTCTTCTTCTTTTTATCTCTTTTCCCCAAACCTAAGCATGCTTTCCCTGACACTCTGGGCTTTCTTATTCTTTCTCTGTAATTGCTCCTATCTGGTCTGCTGTGTGGCTGCATGGTTTCTCTCTTCCTCTTTTTCTGCCTCCTACAGCTTGCTACTTTGTTGTTTTCCCTTACATTTAAAAACTATGTCCTCGTCTGTTTTTAAAATTGTCCTTTTATGTTTATTTTTTAAATTTTTTTTATTAAAGAGAGTAAGAATACAACGTGAGAACCCCAATCTCCCCAGTAATATATGGCACCCAGTGTGGGGATTCCCCAGTTTCCTGTAATAACATAATAAGAATAACAATTAGAAGAATTATTATTTTTGTGTTGTGTGTGTTTGTGTTTGTTTCTGCCCTCCTGCCTGAGTGTTTGTATGTGTGTGGGGCTGTGTGTGGGCCTGTTGACCTTGGAGTCAACATAGGGGCTTTTCTTCTTCAAATGTTATCTACCTTTCTTTTAAAAATCCTTAAGTATCTATTTATTTTATATATGTGTGTATATGTGTGTGTGTGCGCACATGGGCTTGAGCACTTCTGTGAAGGTCAGAGGTCACTGAGGGAATCAGGGTGCTCCTCCTACCACATGGTTCCCAATATCAAATCCTGGGTGTCAGGCTTGGCCACAGGCACCTTTACCCACTGAGCATTCTTGCCAGCTCAAGAGCAGGCAATTCTGCT
Organism: Microtus ochrogaster; assembly: GCF_000317375.1. Lineage (NCBI taxonomy): Eukaryota > Metazoa > Chordata > Mammalia > Rodentia > Cricetidae > Microtus > Microtus ochrogaster. Next base: position 1,787,158 of record NC_022031.1, read on the forward strand.
CCCCCTTTTACATGTTCCTTCCTGAAACTAAATGTCACAGAAACATGAAAACCCCTTGGCAACATCCCGGAAGAAAAGCACACTGTAAAGAGTTCTTCTGCCCACACTCAGTGGCCCCCTGATGAGCCCTCTGATTCTGGGTACCGTTAGCTCAGCATCCCTTCTTCTCTTCTTTTAAGTCTTTTTTGTATGAATCTGGAACCTGTGGGTGGCTAGACTCAGCAGAGAGCAAGTCCCGGAAGCACTAGGAATACAGACGTACGTTGTCGTGCCCTAGGTTAAGAGCGCTGGGGTCCGAACTCAGGTGGTTATGCCTTCATTGCAACCACGGTACCAACTGACCCACCTCCCCAGGCTTGAAAGAACTATTTTTAAAAGGCTAACTGAAAAAAAGGTTAAAATAATTACAGTTCCCAAGAAAGAAATTCAAGGTTTCTAACGGATACAGGAAATGGAGGTTAGGGGCCAAGGAAGCTGATAGCTTGTAGTCAGGGCCAGGACACTGAGAGACCAAACAGTAAAAATTTCAGGTCAGCACAAGGAACAGTCAGAAATAATAATTCTGGCAAATTCTATCTCCTAGCTCATGTGTGTCTGTGCAAATGTGTGCATGCACGTGCACTCTGCTCAGGGAGGAGCACCATTGTGGTCACGATTATTAAATGCTGTCCTTCATCCACACACAGTGTAAGTACAGGCTATAGACCCCAGACCTTCTAAATCATTTTTTGGGTTATATTTTCCAGTGACAGCTTTATAAAAAGTCACCTTGGAATTTTTTGTAGCTTTTCTCCAAATTATATGTTAAAATTAGCTGTTTACTGTAGTTTCTACAAACAGTTTCTCAGACCACACTGTGAACAGTCTTGCTGGTTTTTCCCTGGATGTCTCCTTCCCTCTCCTCCTTTTCCTTGTGGAGACAAGGCTCATTCCTTCTGCCTCACCTTACCAAGTGCTTGCATTATTTATTTCTCTTTTGGCAGAAGTTCCTTCCTCAATGTCCCTAAATTCAAGCACTAAATTTCATTCCTAGCTTGGGCTATTCCTTACAGTAGCTAAATTCAACTCTTATCCCAAACTTTCCAATAAACAAAGATTTAGCTACATCAGAAAAAAATATTTGATTGAAAGATCTTCTCACGCAGAAACAGTTGTAAAATCTCAGTAGAACCTTTCTCTGCTAGGTCAGCTGACACTGAGGGACTAGATGCTGGCAGTCAATGTTTCTCAGCAACGGAGGGATGTGTTTTGTAATCCTGATGGAACCACACATCAGCTTCCATGCCTGCCTAGTGGAGCTAGCTCCCACTAGACCCCTAAGAAGGATGCGACTCTCTCTGCCTATCCGGCCCTCCCTTATGCAGATTCGGAGCATTCATCCTGGCTCTTTGCTCATCTTCCACTCGTTTTGGGAACAGAGCAACTCACAAGCATATATTTAAGGGCCACACAGTTTCCCGAAATGCTGGACCAGCGTTGGGCTTCAGTCACAAGCAGTGAATTTCTCAGTTCCATCCAGCCGCGGGGCGCCCCGACCCCTGCTCACCACCAGCCCTTCAGAGCTCTCTCCCTGGATCACTTCTTAGTTGTTCTGTTTTCTGGGAACTCTTCTGGGAGACAATGGGGAAACAAAGAGCAATGGATCCGGTCCACTTTCTGGTGCTGAGAAAACCCCTCCCCTGGCGAGAACTCAAGCCTGGGGGTAAGGTGGGGGAGGGGTGAGAGGAAGAAGAAAGAAACAAATTGTTCAACCAGCTACTGGGTTGGAGGAAATTACTTTAGACATTGGCAGAAACGGACAAATCTTTATCACACAGGCTCCACATGAGTGTTTCCTTTTGCTGCCGACTCAGGCCATTTTTTTAAAGGTGGATCTCCTGATTTGTTTTGTGCGTCTCCAGGGTGTATACTTAGCAAACTGGCCTCATCCCAGCAAAGGTAGCATTATCACCAGGAAAATCTATGAAGCAGACTGGACAAACAAAGTAACAAAGCGATAGTCATCTCTCTAGGCGGAGGACTTCTCACTGAGTTCCTCCGTTTGTGTTGAACACTTTGACTGGTGATGTCAATCTTTGGGATGCGTCCACACTAGGGATGATATCAGTAATCCCAAGCAGACAACAGTGTTTCTACTGTTGGTGGAGATTCGCCCAAATCCATTTATGCCTACTGTTACATAGAAAGTATGTGTCTGAGGAGTTAGGGCTAAGTGGATAAAAGTGTGTGATACTCTTGCAGAGGGCCTGAGTTCGATTCCAAGCACCCACATCAGGCAGGCCACAGCACCTGTAACTCCAGCTCCAAGTCATCCCTGGACTCTGGCATCTTCAGGCACAGCAAGTGTGTTCACAGACTCACGGTCAGCTGCACATGAAATTAACATAAAACTAGAAAAGAGAAAGTGTGTCTGATATTGGCTTATTGGGGCTCATGATTATGAAGAGCTGATAAAACTGGAAAGTATAAATTAGATATTAAAATAAACTCATTTATTTGTATATCTAATAACAAGTCTGGAAAGTCTAAAAAAAAACAAGTCACAAATGTAATAAATAAAATCATGAAGCTACTTGAACATGGTGACATGCTCCTGTAATCCCATAGCCTAGGAACTCAGGATTCAGGAACTCCCATAATCTGCCTAGGAGGTCAGGATCAGGAATTCCCATGATCCCATTACCTAGGAGGTCAGAATCAGGAACTTCCATGATCCCATTACCTAGGAGGTCGGGATCAGGAATTCCTATGGTCTCATTGCTTAGGAGGTTAGGATCAAGAACTTCCATGACCTCACTGCCTAGGAAGTCAGGATCAGGAACTCAAGGCAACAACAACAAATCAGGAAATTAAATCCAATTCACAGGAACCAGGAACAAGTCTTAAAATCTCGAAGTTAACACTTTTCTTAGAACTAATTTTTGATGCCATCAAGAAAATAAAGTAAAAATGATTTTGGTGACTTGAATGTTATTACACACAAGACCCAATTATTCACGAATCTGATGTGGGAGTGTCATATATCAATCTGTTGATTTCATTGGTTAAGCAATAAAGAAACTGCTTAGCCCTGATAGGTTAAAACATAGGTAAGAGGAGTAAACAGAACAGAAGGCTGGGAGAAAGAAGCTGAGTCAGTGAGTCGCCATGATTCTCCCACTCCAGACAGACGCAGGTTAAGATCTTCTCTGGTAAGCCACCTCGTGGGCTACACACATTATTAGAAATGGGCTAGTCCAGGTGTAAGAGTTAGCCAAGAAAAGGCTAGATATAATGGGCCAAGCGGTGTTTAAAAGAATACAGTTTGCGTGTAATTATTTCGAGACATAAACTAGCCATGCTGGCGGCCGGGTGCCAGGGACACAGCCCGCAGCTCCCTATTACTACAGAATGGCGCCCAAATGTGTGGACAACTGAATCCACTGAAAGCCTGAGAAAGCTTGGGAAAGAATAAAGCATGTTTTCTTGGTAGCTGCAATTTCTCGGTTCTACTCTGCTAAGCGCTCTCATCTAAGAGAGGCTTCCTGACTCAGCTTCAGCTGCAAAACCCTGCAGCTCTTAAGAGGTCCTGCCACGAAACATTTAAACAGTGTTAACGAAAAGCTGAATGCATGCTTTTCGGTTTTCAGCCATAGCAGGAAAAAAGCTGCACCGTTTAAAAATGCCAGCTTTCTGGGCTGTCCTGCCAGGGCAAACTCTGACTCTTTTACGCAGGCAGTTTGCAAGCACAGGCTGCTGAAGCTCACTTGCTGGCAAGGACCTTGAAACACCGTAGAGTTGTGGCTATAAACATGGCTACAGCCTATATCTCCACCATGAGGCTGGAAAGCTAAGGAATGGACTGGATCTAGCTGCAAAGCCACGGCTTTAGTCCTACTGATATTGCTTGGTAAATTAAAGACTCATGTGGTCAAAAAAGAGACATATACAGTAAAAGAAAGATTCAAAGAAAAAAGAAAACATTTAAATGATTTACAGTGTGTTAAAAATATATGCAAGCTAAAAGTTAAAAGTTCTTAAAAGTAAAAAAAAGGAAGAGAGTTGTTGGGTGTGGTAGTACACACCTTTAATCCCAACACTTGGGAGGCAGAGGGAGATTCACCTCTGTGACTTCTAGGTGTGGTGGCCACACATCCTTTAATCCCAATGCCTGGGAGGCAGAGACAGGCAGATCTCTGAGAGTTCAAGGACAGCCTGGTCTACAGAGTTATTCCAGGTCAAAGATACAGAGAACCTGTCTCAAAAAGCAAAAAATGAAAGTAAAAATAAACAAAATAGAGGTTAAAATGAAGTGCACAAAGATGGAAAATACACAGAGAATTTTGATACTGTATGCTATTATGCTCTCTTTGAATTATTTGAATGCTGAGGAAAGAGCAACAGCTGCTAAAAGATATTTGTTTATAAATGCTGCTGAACTAATCCAACATAGATATTTTGGAAATGCCTTGACTTTGAAATTTGGATCTAAGGACATGATGCTTTGGAAAGGAGTTCCTTATTTTGTTTTCACAGAGGGTGAGAGTCTGTGGATTGCTTCTACTCCAATGTGGTATGATAGACCACATCCTCCTGAAAGGTTGCTATGAACACCCTCAAAAAATTACTTCATTCAACTGCCGACTGAGATGAACCTAGCAGACAGGTTATACCCTGAAATACCTAAATAACAGTGCCCCCATTCAGCAGGAAGCAGTTTGGAGAGAAAAAACTGCGCCCATATTCCCAAATATTGTTTATAAATGTTCTTTTACATTTAAAGGGGGATGTGATATAGATATGAATAATTTGCATTGATATGGATTTTGCTTTAGTGATTTAAATTTAAGGTCAATTTTGTTATATGTTATGTGTTTCTGATTTGATTAAGGTATTGTGATTGTGTAATTCATTTAAAAATGTAATGTATATAGGTTGTTAATGGATAATCATTAATAATAGTCAAGTTTGTCGCCATGTTATTTAGATTTTCTAGATATATAGATATATATTTCAGTTAGATCGGCATTCTTCATATCTTTCAAAGACTATGGAATATGCTAATTAATGTTTTAATAACTTAGGGTTTTTCATGACAATGAGACATGTCTGCTCCTGGAAACACCAATCTACTTCAAGAAGAAGATGGGCATCAAAGAGGATCCTTGTGGAGTTTGATAGCCATTTGGGCAAGAAACTCCTCTTGCCTGGACTATTGCATAAACTGGACACAGAGAACCCACAGAGAGAGGACTGCTGAACTTGCCTAAAGGTGAGATGATTTTTCAGGGTTCCTGATTCATGAAAGAGTCTGTGAGACATTCTGCAGGACACAACAGATAGTGACTACCTTTGAAATGTCCTACTTCATGGAAATGTCTCTGGATACCATGGGCCTGAAGGCTGAAGATGGATGCCCCAATGGTACAAAAGAACTTTGGGTGACTGTCACAGGCAGTGAGATGTAGAGTTTTCTTATTTCTTGTTTACTTAGGTAGTATTATATCCTTCTGGAGTCTTTGATGGAGTTGAAGAATGAATAGATAGTTATAGTTTTCCTTAGTTATGACAAAAGATAAAATAGATATAAATATTGTAACTGTAATTCTTGCTTGATATCTGTTTTGTTATATGTAATCTTACTATCTTTCCTGGTAAGCACACCTCGTGGTGCTACATAGATTATTAGAAATGGGTTAAGAGGCTGAAACTAATGTGCCAGGCAGTGTTTAAAATAATACAGTTTGTGTGTTCTTATTTCGGGGCATAAGCTAGCGAGGCGGCCGGGGTGCTCGGGACGTAGCCCCGTCGCTCCTATTACTACAGAATGGTGCCCAACGTGGCACCATTTTAAGTCAGCAAAGGCAGTGTGGCACCTTCCCCTGCTGGCCGATGAGCAACCTTAAGCAGGCAGGACTAGGTGAACAAGTTTGCAACCCCTCTTTCCCTTACTTTCTTTTGAGAAGTTGTCTTTGGGGACATATACGACGAAAAGGGCACCAGCAGACATTTGCTCAAGCTCCTATGTTCTCTCAATGAAATGGAAAAAACCCAGAGAATGCTTGGATGAATTCAACAGCATGGCTAAGAAGTAGCAGAGAAAGTGGCTGGAGGGGAGTGGCTATAGTTAGAAAGAGAAGGGACGGTGGAAACTTTATGGACCAATGGTCATTCTGAAGCTTATTTAAATGCACAGAAAAGTTGAGTATTTAAGAACAGCAGGGAGCAGTCCTCGGCTTTTGCTTCCTCCCAAGCTTTCCCTTCTACCCTGGTGAACTATCCCCTTGCATTTCCCTATTTTCAAACAATGACAAGAAATGCTGGGGACTGTTGACTGTGCAGCTGCTGGGCTCCGTATTGTTCTTTGTCCACTTAGAGCGGCAGTGGACTGGAGGGGCCAGCTGCCATGATGTGACGACTTCTGGCCAGCAGCTAGGAAGACCCGACTGGGGCTGTGTGACACAAGACATGTTTTTCCTCACCAAGGGGAAGCAAGTCAAGGTTTTGATACCTCACTGTTTGAAAAACGACCTGTCTCTCGTCCAAGGATTGAGTGGAGCTGCTGCAGGTTGGCTGCATGTGGAAGAGTTGTGGCTGTTTGTTCAGAAGACGCTGAGCGAGGGATGGGATTGCTATCAGAGGGAGTGAGAGAAACTGACTTGTGGGTCTAATGAATGGGGAGGGGGTGGATGTAATTCCATTTTGCTGTGTGTTAATGGCTGAAATGCGTTTAGTAAAGCATAGGAAGTGGGTGCCGGGTTCACTGGAGGAAGGACAACAAACATGGATTTTCTTGAAATAGTAGGGGGAAAAAGTACTGAAAACTCCCTCATAAACTTCTAGGTTGATTTATTAGTCAGGATCATGGAAATGGAACAATCCAGAAACCACTTGTAACCTTTCCCCTTCCAGTGTGGGGCTCCCGACACAGCATCCAGACTCCACTGTAGCCTTTCCCCTTCCAGTGTGGGGCTCC
>NC_022031.1:1794212-1820127 GCF_000317375.1 Microtus ochrogaster
AGCATCCAGACTCCACTGTAGCCTTTCCCCTTCCAGTGTGGGGCTCCCGACACAGCATCCAGACTCCACTGTAGCCTTTCCCCTTCCAGTGTGGGACTTCCGACACAGCTGGCAGGACCAAAGCCCGCCTGACATGTGGGACTGCTGAGTGTTCTCATCTGCTCCAAAAGTGTCTCTTCCGTTAAATACTTCCTTGACACTGTTACCAAGCAAAAAGCAGATGGATGGATGTCTAGGTGTGTACTTTATCCCTCACCAGTTATCCTGGGACACTTGCTAAGAGAAAGCAGCACAGTCAATGCTAGTTGCAGGGTAGTCTCAATTCTTGCCTTGGAAGGAAAAATAGATTCAGTGGGAGGGGAGAGGAGTACTCTAAAAACAAAAATAAACAAAACAAAAACTTCTTTGCATGGTTTTTATGCAGGATGAAGTATTTGTTTTCCTGAGGCCATTCATTACTCTTTCTCCCCAGTGCTGGGGATAGCGACCAGAGCTTCGTTCATTGTGAGGCAAGTTCTAACCATTGTGCTTCACTCCCAGTCCCCATTACTCTTCGTGAGTGCAAACTTTCAGATTCTATTTATTCCAGTTTTAGGAAAAGAAAGGTCCCTCAGGAACATGTGCTCTTGGAAACGAAATCAGAGGCTTATAGGGTGCAGTGAAGAAGTTCCACAGTATTATTACCTCTAGGAAAAGCGGTCCTGAGCTCCGGGTTCCTTTCAGATCAGCACTGAGCTGCTGAACGAGGCATTATGTCCGGAGGTGACAGTTTCCCTCCTGTGTGCTGTCAGGTATGGGCTCCACCCTGACACTCCACGTGAATGGTTCAGTTTACAGGACTACAAAGGGGAAAATGGACAAATCTTTACTTTGTCTTTTCAGCTGGAGCCCACTAGGTACACACAGAGAAAATTCCCCCCGGAGGGAAGGAATTCAGGAGAGTCAGCTGCCTAAGTGAGGTCCACGAAGGTGCTGAAGCAGTTCTCTCTCTCTCTCTCTCTCTCTCTCTCTCTCTCTCTCTCTCTCTCTCTCTCTGTGTGTGTGTGTGTGTATGTGTGTGTGTGTGTACACTCATACCTGTGTGCCTCCATTCTATAAGCGGAATCTTATAGCATTGTTGGTCAGCTCCTATTTTATTCTGCCTAAGCCCAAGAAAGTAAAGAGGCACTGGAGAACTCTGAAAGAGTACCTGTGCACTGCGGGGCAAAGACTGCAGGTCAAGTTTACATTCAGCAGTTTCTAAGGTCTTCTGGCACAGTGCTATGTCAAGCAGATTTTGAAGCGATACCTAGATTCATATTGGTATGAGGTATCAACGTTAACTAGCTTAACTGATTGCACAGTCAGGAACCTCCTTCGTGGTTTGCTGAGCTACTGTTGAGGAAATTCTTACCATTTTGAGGAATAAAGAGGAATGAAAGTTGACTAGAAGCCTTAGGGAAGCATCCTTCTTACTGAAGATGCTGGGTCAGATCGTGTAGTGTGACTGCAGGGAAACCTGTTGGTGCCGCTCAAATTCCTACTCCATCTTCCAAGCCACTTAAATGTCCTTCCTCTCTTCTTACTCCTAGCACTAATGTAAGACAGAGCTGTGGGAATTCCCAGCACACTATTACCAGACTTGTTTCTTTGGGTTGGTTTTGATTCTTTAAAGAATGGTAGTATGTCTATAAGAGTTCCGTACCTTGTAATCCTTCCACCTCCTTCCCATACAGTAGGAATACATTCCCCAACTATTTGAAACTCTACAATAAGAATCTCGTGATAGTTGTATCTTTCAAAAGCAGGTAAATTGGAAAATAATCTGAACAAAGCTGTGAAAGTTCTATGCTTAGAAAAATCACTTAACATCATCAATTTGTTATTGTTATTTAAAGAACAATAAAAAAGTTTAGGATTGAACAACTATTTAGATCATGCCAATTTCATCATGATAAATCATTACTAAAATTTTATGTATGCAAAATCAAATGCAGAGATGTTGTGCATCACACTGATGTTAGAAAGCAAACTCAGCATAATGTAAAGTTTAGGAAGAAAGCAAATTTTATCCAGAAAATCAGCTTGCCCTAGTAGATTCGGATGAGTAACTTAATAAAGAATCCAAAGACGTTTAAAAGACTGTTCCTTTTGTTCAGCTCCCTTCTTTAAAGAAGAGTCAACAAATAAAGACTGTATGTACTTGGGGTCCCTGATGTGATGTTTGGATACTCCTTAGCACCATGGAAGCACACACTCAATTGTCTATGATGATGCTTTGAATTATGTGCCAGGAAATTTGTAGAGGTACATTTTCTTGGGTCATTTACTGGATCTTTAGTTTGTTCCTTTAGTAATGTCACATTTCACTCATGGTCTTGAGGTACTCACACATGTGCTGACGCAGTCTGGGCTTTCTTAATGGGTTGGCTTTGGAAGGGAAAAGCCAACTTCTCTGAGTCTAATGAGAATCCAGCAGTTCAAATGCCAATGCTGGTGGCAAACTTGCTTCCAGGCTTCTTCATCTGTTTAACCAGTTGTCTGGGCCAGTGTATAGACCTGTTCTAGGATCCGAATTGAAACCTGGTGATTAAGTGGGCCAGGAACAAGATGCCAGTTACAATCAATATTGCTGCTAGTTTGTCTTAAATGACATCATATTTATAGGAGGAAGGGAAGAATGGTGTGAATCAAGTGCTAGACAAGTAGTGACACTCACTAAAGAAACAGTGTCACAAAGCTGAGACAGCATCATGTAAGGGCATACATGATAGACAAGCAGCAAGAGGGGTTCAAAGGTGTCTGAGGTCAAGCAAATAAAAACAGCCTAAAAACCCATGACTTCAAAACAGGAAAACTTGTTGATTTTTATGTAATATCTTAAACTTTCCAGAGTGCTTTCAGTCAGGCCACGTTCGGTTCTCCTGACAAACGTCTGTGATGCCGAGGACAAATGGAGCATGATCACTGCTGGACGCTCCGTTTCTTCACTGCGTCTGGCCTAGGACTTGCCAGTGGATGAATGGAAAAAAGTGATTTGGTCAAAATCACTAGAGAAATTTGATTCCAATGTGGCTTTGTTACTGCAAATCCTTTATTTCTTTTATAAGCTTTGCTTCCATCAAATATGGAAGACCCACTTCTCCCTTTTCTGATCTCCAAGCCAAAAACAATAAATAAAATAATAGTACTAATAATCTTTCCATACTTCACTTATCTTTCATTAGTAGGAGGAATACTAGACTGTGCATCTGAAAGTCAAAGTTTCAAGTGCTTCTGCATCAAGAAATAATAAAGGATAATGTATGACTCTTTAAACCAAGTAAGTGTGGGCAATCTCTTTCTATAATGGGATAAATAGTACATATTCTCAGCTTTTTACTCCATGTGATCTAATTCCCCAGTCCTGGCATTTAACACAGACCCCACAAGATTATGAGTTAACATGAATGGTTGTGTCTGTGCTAGTACAGTTGCAGGAGATGGTGTGAACTGGGCTGACATGGTTACAGGAGATGGTGTGAACGAGGCTGGTACAGTTGCAGGAGATGGTGTGAACTGGGCTGACACAGTTACAGTAGATGGTGTGAACGAGGCTGGTACAGTTGTAGGAGATGGTGTGAACTGGGCTGACGTGGTTACAGGAGATGGTGTGAACAAGGCTGGTACAGTTGCAGGAGATGGTGTGAATGAGTGAAAACGTCCATGGGTCACTCTATTTCTACAACATGATTACTTAAAATCTATTTGGGATTATCAGTGTCCAATCAGTCTAGTAGAATTGCAGGATATAAAAAAAAAACTAACAAAAAAGAAAGTTTTCTGCCTGAAAACACAAACTATATATTTAGTTTAAAAATACATTTTTGCTTTGAAAACTGTTGGGTCTGGTATATTCATCAGAGATATGAACAAATCTCAAATGCTTCTCTATGCTCTGGGGGAAACTTAGACATCATAAACCTAGTTACCATAGAGAAACAAGGGAGAAAATTAGTAGAAAACAATGTAGATATGTTGGAGAAGGGCCTGCTGCTTGTTCATCCTGGCTGCCTGGCTAATATAACCCTGAAATAAACACACAGGTATTGTATTAATTAAATCACTGCTTGGCCCATTCATTCTAGCCTCTTATTGGCTAACTCTCACATTATGATTTAACCCATTTCTATTAATCTGTATGTCACCACGAGGTCGTGTCCTACCAGCAAAGTCTCAGCATGTCTATCGTTGGTGGCAGGTCCATGACATCTCCCTGACTCTGCTTTCTTCCTCCCAGAATTCAGTTCTGTCTTCTGCACCTTCCTAAGTTCTTACCCTATCAAGCCAAGGCAGAGTCTTTATTCATTAACCAATAAAAACAACACAAAGACAGAAGGAACTCCTATACCATTTCCCCTTTTCTGTTTAAACAAAAAAGGAAGGCTTCTTTAACTTTAACATAGTAAAATTACATACAACAAAACAGTTATCAAGCAAGAACTACAGTTACAATATTTATATTATATCTACTTTACCTTTTACCATGTTTCATCAGCAGTAAAAGGCACTATTTCTGCTGGGTCTATACCTGCTAATTGATGAAGTCTCAATTTACCTTTTATAATTAATCCAGAGACTTTTCCCACATAAGTTTTTAATTTTTTAACTTGGTTTATGTGGTAAAAAGATCCATTCTAATATAATATCATCCCTCTGCATCAAAATTCCTGTAGGAGAAATTCTGGAAGGCACTATGACTAGCATACAATTAAGATTTGGATTCACCCTATCCACATGTGCCTCCTGTAATTTCTCCTCAACAAACATCAATTCCTTTTCTGCTTCAGCTGTTAATTCTCTGGGACTATTCAAGTCTTTATCACCATCTAAGGTTTTATTTAAATGAATTATTAGATCAGGTGTTATCCCAACAGCTGGTCACAGACTGGAAATGTCTCCCAATAATCTTTGAAAGTCATTAAGAGTCTGCAACCCATCTCTCCTAATTTGTGCCTTTTGTGTTATAATTTTCTGCAAGCCGAATAGGTAACCTATGTAATTAACAGAATCTCCTCTTTGAATCTTTTCAGGAACAATTTGTAATCCCCATTTAGGCATGAATTTCTTTACTTCTTTTAACATTTTTCTAAAGTATCTGTATTTGAATCAGATAACAAATTATCATCCATGTAATGGTAGATTATAGACTTAGGAAATCGCTTACGTATTATTTTCAATGGTTGGCTGACAAAGTATTGGCACAGGGTTGGGCTATTGAGCATTCCCTGTGTGAGGATAGTCCATTTATATTTTCTAGTAGGCTGAGAATTATTATAAGTAGGTGTTGTGAAGGCAAACTTTTCTCTATCCTTTTCTTGTAAAGGTATAAGGAAGAAACAATTCTTTAAATCAATAACTATAAGAGGCCATCCCTTTGGTAACAGAGAAGGCAGAATAATTCCAGATTATAGAGGCCCCATAGGTTGATAGTCCCTAAATCTGTCACCATTCTCCATGTTCCAGATTTCTTTTTAACAACAAATACAGGAGAATTCCAAGGGCTGGTAGATTCTCCCATATGTCAAGTTTCTAGTTGCTCTGCCTACTGGTTTCTTCATTACCTTGCCACTTGGTTCCTAAACCAATGTCACACGTTTCAGTTTAGTGCAGAACTTTTTTTTATATATAACAACTTTTAAAATTATTTCTACATTTTATTTATATGTATCGGTCTGTCTTAGAGTTTCCTTTGCATATAAAACACCATGATCAAAACAACTTGGAGACAAATGGGTTCCTATTTCAAGTAACTGTCTATGACTGAAGAAAGGCTGGGCAGGAACTCAGCTCAGGAACTGAAGCAGAGGCCATGAGGCATGCAGCTTACTGGCTTGCTCAGCCAACTTTCTTATACCAATCAGGATCACTTGCTGAGGGGTTGCACTGCCCCCAGTGAGGTGAAACCACCTGCATTAATCATCAACCAAGAAAATGCACTGCAGACTGTGAACAGGCAAATCTTATGGAGACATTTTCTCAATTGAGAGTTACCCTTTCCCAAATGGCTTTAGCTTATGTCAAGTTGACATCAAACTAAGCAACACAGGGTGCTTTGCTGTGTGTATGTCTGTGCATCTTGTGCCTGCTTGGTGGCTGTGGAGGTCAGAAGAAGGATCAGAGTACCCAGGACTGGAGTTACAGAGGGCTGTGAGCTACCACGAAGTGCTGGAAACTGAAACCAAGTCCTACAGAAGAATAGTCACTGCTCTTAACCCCTGAGCATCTCTCCCGCTCCCCTGTATAGTAAATTTTATAGCCATCAAAGTAGGGTAGATTATGCTGGGAAATTAAAAAACCTCTTTATAAGATCAGTGGTTTAAATATTGAAAGAAATTTCACCTTGAGGACACATGTCATATGTTTTGATTTCATGTTTATTCATTTCAATTCCTCAGGAACCTAAGTTAATTAAAATGCAACTACCAAGTCAAATATTGTAGATTGCCCATTGCTAAGAGCAAAGAGAACTGTAAAGGCTTACATACTGACAAGTAAATGCAAAATCCAAGAGACTCATGCATCTTTTCTACTCAACTCAAGAGTCACTGACCAGAGCCATATGTCTGCCACTAAAGGGACTGTGTCCAGAAAGGCATAACTTGGAAAAATTGATTAAAAACTCTTGTAACTATCACAAGCGACACAGACCTCACCTACCTTCTAGTCATAAAGTCACACAATGTAATTATTATGGCTCAAAGACATTTTGTTATGACATGAATAGGCCGCAAAAAGTAATCATGATACAAGCATGGAACACTAACATTTAGAGAAATAAACCTATGCAGATTTTAGTCCTTATGAATGCCTATCAACAGCAACTCTGGGAGACAGTATGCCAACTCTGTGTTCAGCTCACATCACATGAACTGTGCCTTTTGTTCCCTGATTTCTGTCCCTGGAATAAATATGGTTAGTTCTAGCAAATCCCCAGAACAAGACACAGCATTCTAGGCTGGTTTCTGTATAGTGTGTTGGCCAGCATTGACAGAAGAGAATTTCTGAGCAGCCAATTTCCTACAGACCTCTGATTCCCCACTGTTCTGAGCGGCTTGATGTTTAGTGAAATAACAAGGCAGGCTTATTTGGTGAAGGTGTAGAGCATTTTAGGTGCATTGATAGAGCATTCAAGAAACCACTAATGTTTGATTATATAAAACTTGCTGGCCTGAAGTATTGACACAAACTTTGGCTGGTATACCCAGAAGTATTCTGCAGTCTGTCATCTCTTGTCACTTGCCTCCCAGGAGCTGAGATGAAAGAGTTCTCACATAATGGTTAATGTGCAAGTTACAGTTCTGATTTATAATCTTTAGACCAGAAATAAAAGCAAACCAGCAAATGAAACTCCAGACTTCCTACTCTACCATGTGGTACATCAGCCACAGACATAGTGACTCAGGCAGTAACTTTTAACAAGGCAAGGTATAGGCTCAAACTCTGAGAGATGAATAACCTAGTTTTGAAAGAAGAGAGCATGGAGTCTCTGTGGTTGTCAGCTGAAATTCTATCTTTGGGGTCTGATTACAAAATCTAGCTTGTTCCTGCTTCTATATCTTGCTGAAGTTTGGTCTTCTAAACTGGGAGATTCAGCATCTTTGGCTGAAGTTCGGTCTTCTAAACTGGGAGATTCAGCATCTTTGGCAACCTTCCACTGCACCTTCTTAGCTGGCTTCAGCCTTGGTAAACACACGCTATCCTGCAAGGTCAGGAATCATTAGAGTCCGAGAAATATAATATCTAACACAGTTTTACTTCTATGGTCAAAAAATAAATAAATAAAAGGTCCTCAAAGTGCCTAAATAATTGGAAGATCTCTTGAAACAGAGAACCTGTAAGCAGTTTCCCCTGCTCTCGCAGGTCTTCCTGCAAAATTTGAGTTCAAAACGTCACAGTTCATTTTATGTCTTGTTCATAAAGATGCATGTTCAGAATTTTGTACCCCAGTGTACTGGGACACATGGAGATCTCATGTCAAACACTTAACTCAGCTTATTCTTTTTGAAGATTTAGTTTTTATTTATGTGTTTGAGTATCTTGCTTGCATGTATACAGTACCTGGGGCCCATGAAGTTCAGAAAAGAGCATCAGATTTTCCAGAACGGGGGCTACAGCCATTTGTAAAGCTCACAGTGTGGCTCATAATTGCTGAGCCATCCCTCCAGCCTCCCAATTTTTCCCTAACTAAAGTGTTGGCTATAACATTAGCACAAATTTTCAGATAAAATGGAGTCTAACTCAGAATGGAATCCTTATACTCTCGCTGCTATTGGACTGTACTGGAACTCTCATTCAACCAAGGCTCAGTTAGGGTATATATGGGTAAAGACCCAATTTAAACTGTAAATAAATTACTTTAGTTAGAATTTTAGAAAGTATTAAAATTCTTCTTTATCTTGTTCTCTTCCTCCTTCTTTGCATCATCATTAGCATCACTAATCATATTAGTATTAGTATTAGTATTGGTATTAGTATTAGTATTATGTTGATTAGAGTGAATGTTAATGGACAACTCGGTGGAGCCAATCCTTTCTTCCACCTTTAAGTTGGTTGCAGAGATCGTCAGCCTTTCGGAGAGAAGCACGTCTTCCATGTCCATTTCCCCCACCTTAGAGGATGCAGAGTTCTGCATAGGTGTCTTATGTGGCATGCAGACTTGGCAGCTGCTACAACAGTGGCAGAAACACAGTTGCTTTATGTCACTTTCCTATCCACGTCTAGGCATAAAATGGCTTCCCCAGGTTTAATTCAGCAGGCTGGAAACTTTCCCCTACTGCACCTCTCTTCCAAAACTATTGCCTCATCTCTGTGACATCACATGCTCACCCGCTAAGTGCACAGTCTAGACAGCAGAAATTAATAGAACCAAGTTGTGTCATGAAATTCAAAAAGTTCAAAGTAACAGAAAATGAATGTTAAAACTTTTTCAGGAAATTCTGAATAAGGATTTATAGGAGACATCCCACTTTAATTTTGTGGCCACACTGTCTCTCTTCCATTCACCTGAGGATGTATTTACTTTAAAACCAGAAGGATTAACCACCTGGAGTTCTGCTAGGTAGAACACAGGCCTGCTTTCTACACATGCTGAGGTCTCACTGTGGAGTCTCACTCTGTGCTCTCACTAAATCTCTTTGCTTGTGGAACAGATATAGTATAATTGAATCTTAAATTCCTATTTTGTGTTCTGGTCTTTTCTTCAAATAATGGGGAACACATTTTGAAAATTATATCAAGAAGATATGCATTCCCAGATCTACTCACAACATCCCAAATGACCAATCAGATCACCTTTTATTTGATAGTCGTAAAAACCTATCGAGACTTGCTTTGGAATAGCTGTCCCACTCCAGAGCGCCCCCTGTGTTCCCCCGTGAAGTTCCATACACAGGGGACATGTGTTTTCAATACACCAAGGACAGTAACAATGGCTCAGGCAAAGAATTTCTCAGAAGATCTTGCCTGTATTTTCTTCAAGAGGAAATGTCAGGCAACAAAGCTAACATTTCCTGAAAAGGAGACTCATACATCGCATAAGCTTGGAGAGAATTGCACAAGTCAGAAATTTGCAAACAGCACTGCAACTTTTGCCTAGAAGGAAATAGTTTGGGGAAACATGGTGGTTGGACCATATCTGACTGACTGATGTGACGCATATAGGCTAAGTGAGAAAAAGGTTCTGGACATTTCCAAGGGACCTGTGGAGCCTGTGACTGTCAGCCATGCCTGAGATGGTTCTGTGGAACAAGCAGAGGGTTGGTGCTAGGACTGCTTGCTTTCCTCGCCTCACCACTCATGAGTATATTCAGCCCCAAGTCAGGAAGAGGCTTAAAATCTTTAAGACTAATCTCACAGATCTCTCTGTGTGCCTTTGGAGTGTAGGACAAAGTGATTACAAAACTCTTCCCCCAACTGACCTTATGTCCAGGCCTCTTTCTCCTTCCGCTCTTCTCAGACGGTCAGCCATTAGTGGCATAGGAACAGAAGGAGCTCCACACTTGGAGTCACAAAACTAGTTGTAATATGATTTGGGGCATTGCCTTAACTTCAATCAATCATCATATCCAAATTGTGAAATAAAAATTGTAGATCACGCTCATAATCACAGCACCTTGGAGAAAGATGCAGGAGGATGATTCAAATCATAATCAGCAATTCATCTATGTGAGACACTGTCTGGACCTCAAGAGGAAGGGAATGGTGGGATTTCTCAGTCTGCTTAATGCTTCCCTGGACAGTGCAAGGACTCAACTGCACCCTTAATATGCTCCCAGAAACAAGATGTCTCTGGTGGCGTGCATGCCGTCCAGTCTCACCACTGGAGACATGGAGGCAGGAGACTGTCCAGGTCTCTCACTTGACACCTGGCCTACTGGATGGACTCCAGCCCAGTGAGAGACCCTGCCTCAAAACAAGATAGATGTCATCTGAGGAACCACAGTCTACACACACACACACACACACACACACACACACACACACACACACCTACATGTAAACTCTCTCTCACACACTCACACAAGTAAAACAAAACACCTAAAATTAAAGCATCTACCCCTTAAGCATGGTATCAATGGATGCGATTATGATAGCCTATTGTAAGGTATAACGGGTTAAACAGGTGTGTGTTCTTATCCCTTCCTCTTGGTGTGGGCAAACGTACTGATTCTAGGCTGCTGACTTCTTTGATGACTGGAAAAATGCAGACAGGAAATAGTAAAGGGCTCAATGCCTTCAATCTCCCTAACTGTTGGCAGGGTAAGATGCACCTTCGAATGCATCCTAGACACTGCCCTGGCTTGCTGGCCTTTATTGTTTGAGTACAGAATGGATTTCAGTGGGGCCTGCGGGCCTGAGTTCCTAAAACTCCCAGGTGATGTCTGATAAGAGAGTGCCACCTTGAGTGGAGGAGGATAGGGTCAAGGGAAGAGGCAGTGCAGGGAAGAGAGCGACTGGACCAAGGCTTCCTGCTTGCTGTCCTCCATGCTGCCATCATGCGTGGCGTGCTGACTGCAGGGTGGCCGTAACCGTTATGAAATCCTCCTGCTGGTAGCCGCATCCTGGCAGGGTTTGCCTTTAATTATGAAATATATCTAGTAGAACAGAAACAGAAGAAACTGCAGCATAACTCAGAGCCTGCTATGCTGCCCACGGCCTTCGACCTACCTGGTAGGGAAGGTCAGCTTGTAAAAGGAGCATGCATTCTGCCAACTGGGATGCTGCCCAGTGATGATAAGAATCACTATTTTCTGTGACCTTAGCTGTATTTAGAGTGTACTCCCGGGAGTCCCTAGTTCAACATACCTTGATTGCACATTGTGAACTAACATCCTTGCCATTCACATTTAGAACCAAATGACTTCCTTTTGGCATTGGCACGTCCATTTGGTGGCTTGCCATAATATTATGTATTGTTCAGAATAATTTTCCATGTGACTCAGTCTGGCTTCCTTGATTTACAGCTATTTGTAAAAGCTGGCTCTCAGAAGGGGTAGAGAAGTCAGGAAGAAAATAGCTTCATAACAAACTACTGCGAAGGAGCAGACAGAGCTCAGCTGGTGACACACAGGTCTCAGCCAGATTCTGGTGATGACAA
This sequence comes from Microtus ochrogaster, assembly GCF_000317375.1. Lineage (NCBI taxonomy): Eukaryota > Metazoa > Chordata > Mammalia > Rodentia > Cricetidae > Microtus > Microtus ochrogaster. The sequence continues at coordinate 1,805,830 of NC_022031.1, forward strand.
CTAGCCATTTTAAACATTCTGCTGGCTTGTCGGAGGGATTCAGGAATGTGCTACTGAGATGGGGAGCACAGCTACTTTGTTGAGATGACTCCAATCCCTGCTGCTGACGGGATTGCCACACTTGGTTTACCAGAATCTTGACTTCAGTGGTGTACAGTGATATCTAATCATAATGGGAGCCCTTAGCACAAATTTTTTTTAAAAAATATTTATTTATTTATTTATTTATTTATTTATTTATTTATTTATTTATTATGTATACAACATTCTGTCTGTGTCTATGCCTGCAGGCCGGAAGAGGGCACCAGACCCCATCACAGATGGTTGTGAGCCACCATGTGGTTGCTGGGAATTGAACCCAGGATCCTCGGAAGAGCAGGCAATGCTCTTAACCTCTGAGCCATCTCTCCAGCCCCGTAGCACAAATTTTTAAGTATAAAACTGGAGAGAAATTTGCTTTGCTCTGTAGATTTCAGCTACATAATGGAACTCTGGCCTAGCTCTGGCTTTTGCTTGTCAGAGAGGTTTAAACACTGGGGAGACTATCAGAGAACAACCCTTGAAAGTTTAGTTCTACCGGTAAGGTCCTCTGTGTTTGAAGAGAGGAGTTCTTGAGAGCCTAGCCGAGTGTGCTTCCGGCAGCTTTGTGGTGGACGGACATCTGTGTCCAGGCTGACGACTTCAGTCCCTTTCAGGTCAAAGGTTTACTCTGTTGCCCTGGAGCAGAAGCAGTAGCTTCCACGTATTTGGGTTTTGCTTTTGGATGAGCCTTCCACCAATAGGGCTTTAAGAGTTATAGAAATTTCCTAGTCTTAGGTCTGTAATTACTCAGAAATCTGCACGGGCTCTTTATTAAGTCCATTTTTCCTGTTTTAGCAACATCTGCTCTTAACTTCACCGAGCTTGACAACTGATGATCTCACGGCACATCTGCGGGCAATGGTTTTCAGTGTCCACCTGGCTCCATGCGCGGCAAGTGTGCCACCGCTCTACATGGGAAGAGCCAGTTCTAAAGCGGTTGTGAATGGAGAAAGCTTCTTTCAATCAGCTGTATACATGTTTCTGGATAAACTCACTGAACTTCTCTTTGTCTGTGTATGAAGTGCCACTTGCAAGAGGAAATGGTTTTTTACATAGTTCTCCCAGAATCCCTCAGTCCTTACCTGTTTTATGGTATGGCTGGCGTACCCAACCCTCTATTTCAAACTCTCCAATGCAGTTTGGACTGCCCTTCCCCCAGAGCTTCTTCCTTGTATAATCCAGACATTTTGGTTAACTGCCACCTCTTTACTTTTGCTCTCTTGGCTGCTGCACCAGGTTCTCTCTCTCCCCTTCCCTTTCCCCTCCTATCTCCTCCCATGGCTCAGAGTTGTGTCCACTCTGACATTTGAGTTTCTCTCTACTTTACGCTTGCAGTTTCAAGATATAAACCCTCAGCTTCCTTTTCCTGCTGCCATGCCTTCCCCAACCATCATGGACTCTAACCCTCTAGAATCATAAAACCAACTATCTTTTATAAGTTGCCTTAGTCACAATGCTTTATAACAGTAATACTTAAGTAATTAACGCAACCAGCTAAAACAATTTGGTAAAACGTCGAATTACTGCTCTCAAGATCTTATCCTATAAACACAGCCACGGTGTTACCAGAGAATGGGCTCAATGAGACTTGGATGTAGTCTTTAAATATTTTTAGAGAGAGGCTACATATGTATCTCAGTTCATAGAGTGCTTGTCTAGTGCACACAGAGCCCTTGGCTCAATCCCAGCACCACATAAAAGTGGGGCTGAAGGAACAGGCCTATAATCCCAGCACCACATAAAAGTGGGGCTGAAGGAACAAGCCTATAATCCCAGCACCCAGGAACTGGAGTTGAGGAGATCACAAGTTTAAAGTCATTTTTCATGACATAGGTTGACTCCTCAGGTCACATGAACCAGGGGAATCTTTGGGTTTTTTTTGTAAGATGTATGTTCTTACTGTAAACAAAGTTTATAAAATTATTTGTAAGAGTTCCAAGAAACTGCAAGTTTGTAGATAGGAAATGAGTAAGGCCATCCTCACACTAAGGCTTCAAGTATGGTTTGTTAGTATTGTTTGCCTTTTACTGAAAATAGATTTGTGTTTTACTCACATAATAAATATATCTTGATTATGATTTCCCTCTCTCTACTTCTTCCAGGCATTCTCCACCTCCTCCCATTCAGATCCAGTTAATTTCTGTCTCTCATTAGAAGGTGAGCAACTGGTAGCAGCTCCCCTGCTTCTCGGAATTTTCAGGCTCTTACCCTGATATCTGACTCCTGATTTTTTATTGGTAAGGAATAAGATAATACTATACTATACTGTACTAATATAATAAAATAAAAAAACAAAAATTAACACATCAGAATTGAACAAAATGAATGAACAGAAGGAAAAGAACCCAAGAGAACATACGGGAAGCAGAGACCCAGACATTTGCCTGTTCAGATACTTCATAAAAACTAAACTAGAAGTCATATATATATGACTTCTAGTTTAGTTCAGTGTGTATATATATATACACACAAAGGACCAATAGAGTAAAAGAGAACATATATTTATATATGTATATGTGTGTCTATAAAACGTGTGTGTATATATACATACACACAAATATATACATATATATAAAATAAGATCAAAGAAAAAAGGGAAAACCCTAACATGACTGTGGTGAGTTCAGAAGTTTTATACAGTAAATATACAGCTGACAGATTTATTAGACTAATCCCCTGGCAACTGTATATGTACACACCTACTTGGACTAACCTGTTTTGCAGAGCTATGGGCCCACCTGTGCTTTGGATAAGTCACTGTCAGTTCTGTAAAAATCTTGTGAAATCATGGCATTTCTCCCTTTTATAGTCTCCCAGCAGTGTATAAACCTGACTTTTCCTGTAGGGCAACTGGATGAAGCCGTAGTGTGAAAAGGATCCACTCAGTCAAGCCTTTATTCTCATAGCCAAAATCTATATAAAAATAGCCTCCCACAAACTTTCTTTATTGGCCATAGTCACTGATAAGAGAGGAGCCTCATACAGGAGGTAACATCTGCTCTAACAGCAGACCCCGGAAGGTGTAATCTCCTGGTCTTCTGCTCTGACTTAACAGATCCATGATGTCTTGTGACTCTGTGGGAATACATTCTTGATACTATTGTTACCACCTGTGGGATTGCTAACTTGTCTATATAAACTTAAAGATTTGTGGAGATGGCCCCTTCTGCCTTATGATCACCTTCCTCCAAGAAATAAAGAGACATGAAGGAAATATGTGCCTGAGTCAGGTGTTCTACCCCTCAGATCCCGTTCCCAAGCCAGTTTTCGCTTGTTGCTTGTCGCAGAAGTCCTGTTCTGAACCCCGAGGGAGAGCTGAGGCTGGTACTCAGTAGCTCCCAATACATAATGCTGTGAAACAAGGACCCTCTAAAGATGCCATCAAGTTCACTTTCTGTTGACCTTCTACTGCTGGCTGTGCAGCCTACACTTAAGAGTAGTTTGTTTCATCCAGGCAGTGGTGCACGTGAGTTCAAGATCAGCCTGTTCTACAGAGCTAGTTCCAGGACAACCAGGCTACATGGAGAAAACCTGTCTTGAAAAAGAAAAAAAGCAAAAGAAAAGAAAAGAATAGGTTGTTTTCCAAGTGAGACTCCCTTGGAGGAAACTATATTTTCATTTACAAGTGGTTATCAATCGGAGATTGCTTCTGGGTTAGGAATGGGGATATGTGTGTGGTTCTCCTTTCAGGTCTAGGGCCGCGTCTGGTGTAGACACATGCCAGATCTGTACGTACTTCCTCAGTCTCTCTGAATTCATGTGTGCACTGTGTTACAGGAGAGAGTGCTTGTTTGTCCCTGCCATCCGGTTTGCTTAGCCCCGAAATAACCACACAGAAACTGTATTAATTAAATTGCTGCTTGGCCCACTAGCTCTAGCCTCTTATTGGCTAACTCTCACATCTTGATTTAACCCATTTCTATTAATCTGTATATCGCTACAAGGCAGTGGCTTACTGGGAAAGATTCAACATGTTTGACTCTGGCGGCTCCAGGGCAAACCTCTCTTACTCTGCTTTCTTCCTCCCAGGATTCTGTCTTCTCTGACTACCTAGGTTCTGCCCTATTAGGCCAAGGCAGTTTCTTTATTCATTACCCAATGAGAGCAACACAAAGACAGAAGGACCTCCTGTACCACCATTGGTCATGTTGTTCTCCTGGTATCCTCCATCTTCTCATGTTTACAATCTCTCTGTCTCCTCTTCCCCAGCATCTCCTGAGTTCTGAGAGAAGAAACTTGATGGAAACATCCAGTTCAGGGTTGTTGAGTGTTCCAAGGTGCTCACTGTTTAATGTCTGACCATGGGTCTCTGTATTTATTCCTTTTTTGTTGTTGTTGCAGGAGGAAGCTTCTCTGAAGATGACTGAGCACTGATCCTTGAGTATAGCAGAATGTCATTATGAGTCATTTTATTGTTCCTTTGTTGTTTTGATTTATTTATTTAGTTGAACAGTAATATCTGGTTTCTTCCTAGTTCCCTGGGCTATCTGGGCTCTGGTTCTTGGTCATTCAAGTCATATCAGGTACTTGGTTTCCATCTCATGGAGCAAAGCTTCAGTCAAATCAGATATTGGTTGATTGCTTCCAAAAGCATGATGCCACCATTGCCGTCACATATCTTACAGGTAGTGTTAGCATGGTCAAGAGTAGTGGAAGGTTTGTGAAGTTCAGACTTAATAGCTAAGAGGAGCTGAGTGTGGGAACAGGAAGAATAGAGGGAAGGTTTGGAGCAAAGATAGGAGAAAGTTTGGACATAGGTACCTCCTTCTGTCTATCTGATCACTGGCAGAAGCAGCAAAGATCCCATATAATATCTAGATATAGGGTGCCAGTTGGAAACCACTTGGATTTATTATCTAAAGGGTTTCAGGGTCAGATTTGGCTGCAAAGGTAAATAAGTTCAGAAGCCCTTAAGTTGGGTGCTAGCGGTCTCAGATTTTCCCAAAAGCATCCCAGCAGGGAGCTTGGAGGTATGGCTAAAGATACAGTTCCCATGAGTGAGGTAGAGAAAGAAGATCCAAGGCTTGAATATCCTGGGACCAGGGCTTGTGAGTGAGACCAAAGGGCAAGAAACAATTCTTGAGATATTAATCCTCACTCATGGGAAATGACCAAAGGTGAGTTTGATGAAGAGGATCAGCTGCAGCCTTGAAGATCGTGGCTGGGGGTTCCTCTGCTTTCAAGAACACCAGAAAGACACAAGACACTCAATGGTCACTACCACAGATTCAGAGAAGGGTTTAAGCTGGCTACCAATTGCAGCCGGTGTTGGGTGAAGAGCCTAGCGATTGGTTACTTGGAAAGTGAGCCTGTTGCAGGTAGACTGGGTACAGGATCCCGGCATGCCTCCAGCTGCTGATAGACAGGAGGAACCAAGAGAGCCAGCCATGTCTCATGACACCAAACAGTTTAGCAGCACTGGGGAGGCAACCTTGATGGGTTGAAGCCAAGGGACATGACAAAATCAACTGTTATATCCAAATCCGGGAACTCCCCACAAAAGCCAACAAGAAAACAGGGTCCCACGCGTAAAAGCAAAGAGCCTTTATTTTAATCAAATTTGCAAACTCGGTCTCCCCTCATGTCCAACGTACTGGAATAACCAGAGAGCCCCAAGCTCAATTAGAATAGGGTTTTATAGTAGCAAAGGTGGGGGTGAGGGGTTTTTGAGGTTTTAAGACCCCTGGTTGGCAGACAATGTCTAGGGTGTCCTGGTGAATGTGCACTGGCAGGTGATTTTATCTACAGCACTTGGAATGCCAGGCATTTTCTTTGAGTGGTCTGTTCCTAGATGGGGTTTGGGTAACTCAGCTTGAGGTTCCTCTTGCAGTCAGACATTGCCTCAGGGTAAACTACTGAGATTCAGACCTCTTAATAAATTTATTGAGGGCCGAGTTCTACTCTGGCAGGTGATAATGGTTGGAAATAAAGAACTTCCTTTGGGTGACCTGTCCTTACTTAGCTTACCATGGCTGGCCCCCATAGCAACAGAGCTCAGGTGGTAGGAGTTATTGCAGGGAGATGTGGTGGTGGGCTCTGGGCGAGTGGTGGGAAAGGGGAAGAGAGGTGAGAAGGGCTTGCTTTTTATGAGGGGATACAGCGCACGCACACAGTCTGCAGCTGATGACGTGTCCTGTTAGGTCCCTGAGAGCAGGCCCTTGTAAATGCCTGAATGCTAACAGTTAGGACGCCATGGTGGATCAAAGGGTCAGTGGCTGGGTTGGTGTTTATGCTTCTACTTTGGTTGCATATTTGAAATATATCTAAAAGAGATATTGCTTCAACAAAGTGTCAAGTTGGGAGCATAGCCCCCCAGCCCTTAGGCCTGAGAGTTGTATTGGTCTGAACTGACCCCTCCCCGGGTATTTAAGATAGCTCCCAAAGGAGAATCATGTGGTCTCTTTCCTCTGCCCCTGGTGGTCTCATTTAGGGCCTCCCGGTTCCCCCGACAGGACAGGAATCCCATTAAACCTGGATATTTCAAAAAAAAAAAAAAAAAAAAAAAAAAAAAAAAAAAAAAAAAAAAACCTGGATATTTCTTGATTTGGCTTGTTGTGATTTGGCTTGATTGGAATTTTTGCATCGGCAGAGAGCTCACATTAGGAAAAATTCCTAACAAAAATGGCAACCTTTATAGCCAAGTTAGCTAACTACTCTGTGATGTGGGGATTCCTTCTGTATGCTGTGAATATGTTTTATTTTCATGGTTAATAAAAAAACTGCTTTCGGCCAATGGCTTAACAGAGTAAAACCAGGCAGAAAATTCTAACAGAGATAAAGAGAGAGTAGGAAGAGTTGAGGAGCCATGTAGCTGCCAAAGGAGACAGATACCAGAGAACCTTACCGGTAAACCACAAGTCTTGAAGCCATACATAGATGAATAGAAATAGGTTAATTTAAGATGTAAGAGTTAGTTAATAAGAAGCCTGAGCAAATAGCCCAAACAGTGTTTTAATTAATATAGTTTCTGTGTGGCCAAGCAGCCAAGAAACCAATGAGCAGCCTCTGCCTACAGTTCTTCAACTATCTACTCTTAGCTGCTGGGACACCAGCTGGACTCCAGGTAAGAGCTTCTTTCCTCACAGTGTTCCTTTACCTGTCTCGGCCTTTCTGTTCTGCTTCTGCCTCACCATCTCCCTGGCTCTGCCCTTTGAATTCAGTCTGTAAGACGACATGTTGATAGTTGCCGGGTGGAAGCAATGTGGTTTTTCACTGTGTTCAGTGGGTTTAAGAGACGAGGGTGGGAGATATCCTATAGTTTTGAACCAATCTTGCGCTTTCTGGAGTAAGTTTTGCCAACAGCAATGGTGCTAATAATTTATGGTTTGATGAAGTTGTCTTCTCAACTCTTCCCTGAGAGGAGGGCCTCTTTTCAGAGAGGCGTATATAGCTCCTGTTTCATGACCAGGAAGCTATTTCTCACTTTTCTTTTATTTCTCCCAGGGCTTTGCTGGTCACTGAAAACAGACAAAGAGCTTCAGTTTGTGCCCTGGCTGACTGTGGGATGCTCTGACTGAAATGCTCTCATCTGCCCTGTGGGGAAAAGAATCCTGATTACAAGACATCAAGATTAGTAGCACAGCAATGCCAAATACCAGTTCCAACAAGCTTCAAATTCCAACAATATTTGATCTTATGGGTGTGAAATGTCATGCCAGTCATGGGTTTAGCTTTAAAACCTTGTCAGAATGGATAGAACCATCAGTTCTCTCATGGATTGGTGAATTTACTCTGTATCAGCAGGCAGATTACAACTGTTCTACTCTAGTTGGCTGAGGGAGGATTTCAGGCTCCAGTACGTGCTGCCCAAATCTCATACAGATAACAAATACCTGATAACAGGTAAATTTAAAAAATAAAGTGAAGAAACAGATCACAAAAAGCTCATTCTGTACTGACTGTTTGGGGTGATTCTTTGTGAGCTCCACTGGAAACGGAGTCGTGTTTTGCAAAGGCCTAGCATCTCTTTAAAGCTGTCTTCCCCTGCTGGCCCAGTCTGTGAACCTTCACTCTTGTACATGCATGACCTGAATAAATCTGAATGACAGTTGCATGGCCACCCCAGGAAACAGCAAAGAGATTATCAATAGGGCATCCCTAACAGAGAAGTCTAGGCATTTCCCACCCGTATGCAGGCAGTAGCACCTTTACAGCCCACAGGCAGTTAACTCTAGGCTGGAAGCCTTTGTTACTCTTGGTTTTAATGGACTTTCCCTGCATCTAAGTTGAGTTTTTTAGCTTTGGTGCAGGATCATCTGGGGGTTTGAGTCTAGTGTTAAAATGTAATTTGGAGGTCATTAGGCTGGGTTGAACTCCATATCTCTAAATTCCTACCAACGCAAGCCAAAACCAACACAGAGTACAAGGCAAACTGAAGCCTACAGCTAATCACAAACCGCCCACACCCTGGAGCATAGCTCAGTGATAGAAGGCTTGCCCAGCCAGCACGTGCAAGGCCCTGTGAAGACTGAAGCCCTGCGAAAACAAACAAAACTTGCAGAAACTTTGCCTTCTATCTAGAGACTGTCCACCTTAACCCATCAAATACTTTCTCTGTCTTGCTTCTGAAAACAACTTACAAAGCATTCTCCCTTTTCCCTCTCAACAGAGCCTAAACTCCCTGTGGGTTGACCCAGCCTGGTCCATGAACCAGGGTTGGGGTGGGAGGTGGGGGATTTTTCAATAAACGATTTAAACTGTTGATGTGTCTGTGCTTGCCTTTTAATGGCTGCAATGCCTGGATCTCAGCCAGCGCCCACAGCAAGAGAAAATAAATAAATTAAAGATTCCATGTGTAATTTTTTTGAGATTTCTTTTTATGTATACATATGACTCTATGTGAGTTTATTCAATGGTGTTCAGGTGCTGCAGTTATTATAGTCAGTTTGGAGCTGCCTGAGGTGTGTGCTAGAAACTGAACTCGACTCCTCTGGAAGAGCAACCTCTAAGGCATCGCTGCAGCACCCTGATGGATATAAACCTGGTTCTCAGATGTTGAGCTTTCTGGGGACTCTGTTGTGCAGCCATGTTCAGAGACATGCTGCATGGATTAGCAGTCAGCCTAAGCAATAAGAAATAATTATAGACTAAATCTCTAATCAGGATTAGAAGGAGTATAGAATCAATATTAAACTACAGCTCTTCCAGGAAAACCTAGGAGGTTGGAAATCAGTTCAATAACTAAGAGCAGCGTCTATATGGCTGGTCACAACCACCCATAATTCCTCTTTCAGGGGACCCAACTCCCTCACATGACCACGGAGGGCACCAGCGATCCATGTGGTGCAAATACTTACATGCAGAAAACATGCTCACACACATAACAAACCTCCAATCCTTTCTAAAATCTGGCTTGCCAATTTCCTGAAATCAGTAATCAGTTTTTGAAAAACTGTGTTTTGTAGATAGCATGTCATGATGTCTCAAATGGCCTGGGCTCAGATTTACCGTGCCCCTGCCTTCTCCTCCTAAATGCTGGATTATAGACATGTTCCCTGAAACCTGTCTCTAGCCGTCAGCCGTTCAGGCCAGTTTGGGCCAGTTCCTAGAAACAGTAATGTCTTAAAAACCTAGACCAAGTGTTTCACTCATTATACAACTGACAACAGATAATTTATTCTTTAGGAATATGCATTTATTTAGGTCATATTTAAGTTGGAGTAGCTAATCACTAAGTCCCATTTTAAATATCCCAATTTAAGTGTTCATTTTTTATATCAATTAACTTGAATATGATTCTTAATTTTTATTTTTGTCTGAATAGTATTCTTGACTTTTTCACTTGGAGTATAAGCTATTTAAAACATAGTACTGAAAACATAGATCTGCGTTTCTGTTTATTTTAAACAGAATGTTCTATTTGAACATCAAATACCTCATTAGATAGTAGCAGAACAGCCACGAATAGTGTCTGTGAGCCTATAATCTCAGCACGCTAGAGGCAAGACACAAAGATCATGAGTTGAGACCAGACTGAGCTAGCATATGGAAGCTCGTCTCAAGACAAAGAAATCAATAAATAAATAATAAAATAAACAGCAATAATAGAAGATACTTCTGTAATGTCTTTGGTCTAAACACCTGGCAAGCATTAGCTTATTTATTTATTTTTCATAGCTCTTCAAAGTGTATTGTCTAATATTTTTATATTCTGTGTGTGTGTGTGTGTGTGTGTGTGTGTGTGTGTGTGTGTGTGTGTGTGTGTGTGTGTGTGTTGAGGAATGTGTCCAGGATCAGAACTGATAAGGAGGGATCTGAAGCTTCAACTAATCAGTCTGACTGCTCTTCACTACAATGTTACAATGTCAAATAAAAAATAATAGACAATCAAAACTGTATGTTGAGCCAATTCTTAAATATTATGGACCCTAATTGCTAGTCTGATGATGTTTGTATTAGGGCTCCATCTCTAAATCAAATACCTAAAGCTAACTTCAAAGAAGAAAGTGCTCATTTTGCTGTATAGTTTGGATATCTGGGTCCATTGGATGTCTGTCCCACTGGCCAGGCAGAACACTGTGTGGCAAGTGGAGTATGGCGGACCAAAGAGGCTTTACTCATGGAGGCTGGGTAGCAAAGAAATTGAGGAAGGCCCAGGATCCCAATATACTCTTCAGTGAGACACTCCAATGACCTTGTGTTTCCCAGCAGACCCTACCTACCCCCTAAAGGTTTTATCACCTCCGAATGGCATCATGTGCTGAGAACCCAGACTTCAGGGTGTGGGCCTTTGGAGGACAGTTGACAACCCAAACCTACTCCCCATATTCATGCGTTGAAACCCTAATTCCCAGGTTCAGTAGTTTTAGGAAGTAATTAGCTCCCATGAGAAGTAGAACCCCTGTGGAATCTGACTATACCTTATAAAAGCGGCCCTTGGGAAGTCATTCTACAGTCTCACCTGTCAGTGTGGAGGCATCCCTACACAGAGAGCAGAAGTGCCAGCATCCAGACTGTGAACTATCCAGCCTCCGCAAGAGTGAGGGTTCTGTTGTTATGATGTGTGACATAGGGTGTTTTGCTACAATACCTGAAATAGGTTCAGATACTAGGTTTTTCTCATGGTCTCCTTTATGGCTGCTAAGAAATCGTTATTTAAATTTAGCAACATTACCACCTGCTGAAATGATTATCTTCTCTTCCTCAATAGTAACGTAATACTTTTCCTGTTATGAGAGTGAAAAGTACCGACCGCTTTCGTATAATAGAGTACTTACGTTTATTGACGGATACATTTTATGACTAGTCATATTACCATCAACCTCTAAGACTAGGAGGGCAGTTTTAATGTTCCTTTTTTTAATGGGTTGGCCTGGGAGAAGAAAAAGGCAAAACCAAAAGCAAGGCTAACAATGCCCAGCAGAAACATGTCAACTGAAGCCCTTGGGGCAGAGGAAGCCTGGCACAGTGCACCTTCTTTGCAAAGAATTTCAAAATACAAGGAAGTTAGAAGTATATTAATTTATAGAAAACAAACATAAGAAGCAAAGTAATTCATAGACAACAAACACATCTTTCATTCAGATAATGCTGTTGTTCAATTTTACACCATGTGCTTTGCCATTCTTTCTGTGGGTGTGTATGTATGCACACGCAAGCACACTCACACATTGTTCTGAACATGTGAGGCTAAATCACATTCACATGCCCAATACCCAAAATATCATATATTTTCCAAGACTAGAGAGAGTCTTTCCTGCAATGACAGTTCACTCTATTGTAACCCCTGTGTGTACTCTAATCCACAGGCTGACCTCATGTTCTTTGAAGCATATGCAAGACACAACCAGGATCCTTCCCTGCCGGTGGCTGCCATGTATTTTCAGTATAATGTAATCTGGAAAATTTCCACGACATTTTTTCTTTTCTTTTTTATTTATATTTTATGACATTGACATTTTTGTTCTTTATTTTCTTCTTATTTATTGATTTTTATTGAGCTCTAGCTACATTTTTCTCTGCTCCCCTCCCTGCCTCTCCCCTCCTCCCTTCAACCCTCCCGCAAAGTCCCCATGCTCCCAATTTACTCAGGAGATCTTGTCTTTTTCTACTTTCTACTTCCCATGTAGATTAGATCTATGTAAGTCTCTCTTAGTGTCCTCATTGTTGTCTAAGTTCTCTGGGATTGTGGTTTGTAGGCTGGCTTTCTTTGCTTTATGTTTAAAAAACACCTATGAGTGAGTACATGTGATAATTGTCTTTCTGTGTCTCAAAATAATGTTTTCTAGCTCCATCCATTTTCCTGCAAAATTTAAGATGTCAGTGTTTTTTTTTTTCTGCTGTGTAGTACTCCATTGTGCAAATGTACCACATTTTCCTTAGCCATTCTTCGGTTGAGGGGCATTTAGGTTTGTTTGCGGGTTCCGGCTATGACAAACAAAGCTGCTATGAACATAGTTGAACACAGGTTCTTGTGCTATGATTCAGCTTCCTTTGGCTATATACCCCAAAGTGGCATTGCTGGGTCTTGAGGAAGGTTGTTTTCTAATTTTCTGAGAAATCGCCACACTGACATCCAAAGGGATTGTACCAGTTTGCACTCCCACCAGCAATGGAGGAGTGTTCCCTTTACCCCACAACCTCTCCAGCATAAGTTGTCATCAGTGTTTTTGATCTTGGCCATTCTTACAGGTATAAGATGGAATCTCAGAGTTGTTTTGATTTGCATTTCTCTGATGACTAAGGATGTTGGACATTTCCTTAAGTGTCTTTCAGCCATTTTAGATTCCTCTGTTGAGAGTTCTCTGTTTAGGTCTGTATTCCATTTTTTTTATTGGATTATGTGTTCTTTTGATAACCAATTTCTTGAGTTCTTTGTACATTTTGGAGATCAACCCTCTGGCTAATGTGGGGTTAGTGAAGATCTTTTCCCATTCTGTAGGTTGTCGTTTTGTCTTGTTGACTGTGTCCTTTGCTTTACAGAAGCTTTTCAGTTTCAGGAGGTCCCATTTATTAATTGTTTTTCTCAGTGTCTGTGCTGCTGTCCTTTTCTTTACAGAAGCTTTTCAGTTTCAGGAGGTCCCATTTATTAATTGTTTTTCTCAGTGTACATGCAGTCTTCGGTACATGCACTCTGCAGTTCATGCATTCTGTGGTTCTTTCCCATCTTCTATCTACCATCTATCATCTAGCCACAATATCAGCACAGAGTCTTGAATTATTCTTTTTCCCAGTGGTTTAAAATTCATGATGATAATTTATAAATTTATGATTTCTTAATGATTCTTAAACTTGTGATTTTATCAAGTATTTTGCACCCAAATTGTCCCAAGTTTGGGGAAGTTTCTTTGGGTTCAGGTAATACACTTCTCTCATTTCTTTGATTATTTTTGATTTTAGTGTATAAAAATGTTTAAATCTTAGCTGGGTGGTGGTGGCCCAGCACTCGGGAGGCAGAGAAACCCTGTCTAGAAAAACAAAACACAAATAGTTAAAATCTCACTGAGTACTACTCTGTCTTTATGTGGAATCAGCCATTCCTTTTAGTGAGAAATGACATCAAACAACAAGCTTAAGTGCTAAGCGTGCTTATGTTTCTGGGGTATCTGTGCTTCTAGCTCTTTGGGGAAACAAAACCAGAAGACCCAAGTATGCAAACATACATCAGGTATGTGCTCTATCATACACATACAAGTGTAGTTGTGTTTGTACAATTGTACCTATTTATAAACACACACACAGCTTGGAGATTGTATTAGTCCCTGTGACAAAACACCCGGTCTAAACAACAGGATGGAGGGTTGCTGTGGCTGCTAGCTTCGGAGATCAGAATTCCAAAGGCTCGGTTAGTTACCTACATTGGCTCTGGGCCTGTGGTCCACGAAGCATGTTCACACCCAATCTATATAGCAGAGGTAAACTCGTTGAAGGTAGGGGGCATAAAAAGAGGGAGGGGACTGGGGCAACCTTCAAAGGCATGCCCACAGTGATCTACTTCCTCCATGTAGACCCCACCTGCTAGCGTTTTTAACATCACCAAAATAGTCCCACCAGTTAGGGGATCAAAACGTTAACATGTGTGACTGTAGGGGACATCTCTATTCACAGCATGATGGAAACCATGGATTTACACTGATCACTTTGCATTTATTCATGGATTTTCCTGTCTTTCCTCATTTGTGTGTGTGTAGATAGATAGATAGATAGATAGATAGATAGATAGATAGATAGATAGATAGATAGATAGATAGATGATAGATAGATGATAGATAGATAGAT
>NC_022031.1:1820422-1838757 GCF_000317375.1 Microtus ochrogaster
GATAGATAGATAGATAGATAGATAGATAGATAGATGATAGATAGATGATAGATAGATAGATAGATAGATAGATAGATAGATAGATAGATAGATACCTTCTTCCACCTTGAACATTTGATTGCCATGAACAGTCACATAATTCTCATTTACTCAATTATACATTAATTTCATTCTTATATAAGTACAGTGGCTTCTCATTCTTGAATATCAAGAATTACTGAATTCATTAATTTTATGACTACCAAACACAAAAGAGGCCATATGCTCATCAAATCTTGTATGAGAATGTAGCAGCTTTTATTTACCATATACAAACATGGGTTATAATCCAATTGTCTCAATAGAAGGATGGATTACCAAAATGATACAGTTATACAATGAAATAATACTCATCAATAAAAAGGAACAAATTACTACTACATGTAACAATCTGGATGAACATGAAAAACATCGTGCTAGGTTTTAAAATGGAAACAGAATGAATGCATGAGGTCTGGTTCTATTTTAGGCAAAGCTAATCCAGCACCAAATCAGCACCATCATGCTTCTGGTGGGTGAGACAGAACAAGATATTACCTTTGGAGGGGGACGAGGAAGCTTTCTAAGATTAAGGACATGTGTTTATCTTGGTCAGGATGTGAGCTATGTAGGTGCCTACACTTGTCATCGTACATTCGATTGCTGTGGTAGCCGTGCATCCCATTGCCTGTACATTGTACAACTTTGGCCGAAATGGAATGGAGGTGGCTCCTATTGGCTGAAAGTAGAGCCCCCCAGTTTAAAACAGCTCATCCCCTTGTTTTGTTCTTTGTGGTTCCCCTGCCTCATACCTTTCCAGGCCCCTGGAGACATTTATCACTGCCCAGATCAATATTCTTATTTTGCTTTAGTATTGATTACTTCTTTTCAAACAGTATGAGCGCAGCCTAGGCTGTCACTTAGCAGGCAGTGATTTTCATGGGCTATTTATGCCTGGTCAATACAGAAGGATTAACAAAGTAAGGCACGGATGAAACGGAAAATGTCTAAATTAACAAAGTTAGGTTAATTCTCAACTTAAACATTTACCTATAGAACATATCAGGACAAATGCAAAACCAGACAAGTCAGCTGCAGGGTCCTCGGGTCTCGCTGAATGATTCCCAGTCTGAGGTGGGGAAGCACCAGTTGAATGATGCAGCGATTTTCTCAGACCTTCTCATAAATTCTGGTGCAGACCACGCCCTTCATCATGCATTCCTTAAGAGAGGGAGATTGACTGTGTAAAATACAAGTTAGAGAACAGGACATCTGGAATAAAACAGCGGTCTAAATGAACTCATATGATCACATTTAGACAGGATAAAACATTCACACGCCAGTTCTCTAGCAGTTCATAATCATGGCCACTGGTGTTTGAGGACAACTTTTAAGGTTGATCTGTGTTACTATCCATGATATATCCAGTAATAATGCTTAATGTTGGTAGCCAGCTTTGTGGGAGCTAGAGTCCTCACAAAGATAAAATAAAACTTTCTGTGTGAAGGAGTGTCTGTGATGGGTAGCTGAGGTGAGAAGACCTGAAGACTGGGCACAGGTCACATTAGCGAAGTGCTGTTCCATGGACCATGGCCTAGACTAAGGCAGAGAAGTGAGCTGGATTCTAGTGTTCATCTGTCCTTGCTTCCTGATATCCAGGACAAACTTCCTCAAGTGCCTGGTCTCCTGTCTCCCCGGACATGATAGACAGTATCTCCTCTCACCATAGGTCAAGATCCTGCTGGCCTTTGGCATCTGGCTTTAGTGTGGACAGGACTTACCTTGGGTATTGCAAACCCCTTAGCAGAGAAAGAGCTGGGTGAGGAGGAGGACGTATGCTGGAGTCATGTGTTGTAAAGAAGACTTTTATTGACATTGTGTAGTGCTCTTAAGAAAAAAGGAGTTAAGGTTGTTCTTCTGCACTAACAGCCTTCTTACCATTTGTACAATGATGTAGTCCTTGGCTCCTTAGACTTGGGGACGTGGGATAAGGTGAGTAGAGACAGTCAACACTGCACCACGTTTAAAGATCTGAGAGCATGCCAGTGGAAACTCGTTCTCTCTGTAATGTCACACCAGGCCCTTGACGCTAAATTGTAAACTGCACCCGGCAATGACCCACCTCTGCCTCTGGCTCCTCCACCATGTGAAGAGATGGATGCTTTCGTTAAAATGTCATGGGTCAAAGCAAAATACCTTTTATGTTTCCCAGACTCATGTTGTCTCTATAGTTTAAAGCTTAAAAAAGTGATAAGAAAGTGATTTAAGGTATATTTTAAAAAAACTGTAATGTTGCTTATGGTTTAAAATGTATATAATTTGCAACAAAATTTGGCTTTAACATATAACAAAAAAACTTATAATTAAAATTCCATACATGGGTGTATATATACACGTGTGAATCCAGTACAGGTGTGTATATGTGCGTTTGTGTGTGTGAGTTTGTGTGTGTGTGATATTCAGTTCTTTTTTAGGGTGTGTGTGTGTATATAACTTAGATTATCATAGTCTGGTTCTGTTTTGTGAGACCCCTATCTGGGACATGTTCAACATGACCCCAATAGTCTCCGTCCAGGGCAAATAGTGAGACATTGCCCACCACTTGCTTCTAGTTTGTTGTTGGAAGTTTTCATCTGTATTTTGTGTATGTGGATTGGTCTATGTTTTCTGGCATGTGTGTAAGTTTTGTTGTAAGCATGGAGCTGAGACTGAAGTATCTCTGCTGCCACAATCTCTGAGATCACTGGTCACTGGATTCAGCTTGGCAGGAGTTCAGACATCTTTTTCGTGTGGATAACATTACTTAAAACTTTCCTCTGTGACCTGTGTCAGATTGATCCACCTGACATTGATGGGGGAAAGGAAGCAAAGTAGAACAGCCAAAAAATTAGACTTGGTTTATGTAAACATTCTGTTCCTCAAGACTTATAAGTTTATTGAATATGGTTTAAAAATTGTAAAATCTAGTTTTTTTAAAGATTAAAACTAGTAACACTGAGGGGTTGATAATCTAAAATCTATGTATAGGAATCTTAAAAGAACCGTGTGGCCTGATCCCATTTTTAGGCAGCCATGTGACTGGTCACCATCACCGCTAGGGTTAGAGAAGATGGGTGTCATGTGACCTCACTGTCATAGTAATGAAAGTGACCCAGTGGAGTGCGACTACCAGAGAGACACCAGCAGGTCTCCGAGATATTTTCCATTAGGATAGATTTTTGTGTGATAATTCCTTTCCTGCAAACAAGGTTTACAAAAGATAGGATTTAAAAAACAAGGTTTAATAAGGCATCAAACTACACCTCCATGCATTTATATGCAAGGCTGTACAAAGCCAGAGTTGGTAACACTAAGTGTCCCCCAGGTAAAGTTGGTTTTAAGACATGAGGGGTCATAGGGAAGCAGCTGCAATGGTGAACCTTACCAGTTTCAGAGATGCTGGATCCATGATTGGCACCAGAAGCCCCAGCCACAGTTAAATAGAGCGGGCTGGGACCTGGAAGGTAGGCTATGAAATGCGGCCCAGGTTGAGTCCAGAGAGGAGACCCAAACCCCTGGCAAAGATTGTTCTCTCTGTTGGAGCTGGGTTCTGCCTTGAGTGGGTTACCTCTTGGAATAAAATAGAGTACTTTATTTCTAAGAGATTGTACACTTTTTAAAGAAAAAAGTGGATTTTTTACAGACATTTAAATTATAAAAACACACAGGGAAACCTGGGACAGAGGTGCCTGCTTAATATTTCAAATCAAAGCTGGACCTGGCTGTCAGGTTATCCCAGCACCCTTCAGTCCCTTGCTGTTTTTTATAGGGTGTGACCACATACGCTACCTTCTTCCCTGGACTCTCCAGCCCAAGGCTGGGTTGCCTTCCCTGCAGAGGCTTTCCCCTATATAATCCAGACATTTTGGTTGCAGACCTTGCATGGCCAAATTACTGCAATTACTTATGGTGTTACAATCTCCCTTGGCTTCTGCATGGAAAGATTTGTAAATTCCTTTGTCGCAGGAGGAACCTTTTCGTCATTTATTATAAATTTGAGCATTATTCTAGACTTTGTGCTCATTCTTATCCTTCTTCCTGTCATTCTCTGATGACTGACAAGCCTATTTGATCTCTTCATCATAGTTTCTAGATGTCTAAATTACAAAATTTAAAAAAAAAAAAGAGGAGATGCCATGGGCCACATAATGACCATTACTGCTTGACAGAGTTCCAGCATTTCAACATTAGACCACACTTCCCCAGTACTTTTTAACTTTCATTTTTAAAGATTCTCACTAGTAATGTCTTCCCCCTTTGGAAAAATTTGTGCAGGTTTTGAAGGATGAAAATGTATACAATGGTAGCCTCTCTCTAAACAAAATAATTCTCTGGAGAGAATTCCCTGCCACTATGGAACCAAGAATCCCATTGTGCCCTCCTAATTACACCAAGTGCAGGAAGGTTAGAGATTCACTAGACGTGTTTGATCTAGGATGAGATGCCTACAATTCAGATCCAGAGTCTGAGGCCACTGAGGGCAAGGGTTCAGTTAAGAAGTGTAGAGAAACCAGAATGGAATGTTATAATGGGAAAAGAGTAAGACACCAGGACCTTCCCTTTCAGGAATGTGGTGAGGGGACAGGCCCGTGTAGTACAATTAAGACACAGACACATTTAGGGAAAAGCTCAGGGCTTATCTCTATGAGGAATGAAAGTTGTTCTTAAATTAAGTATAGTATAACTAGAAGTCCTTTTCCCAAGGTCAGGCATTTAGATAAGGATCTCCATTCCTTTGAAAGTTCCTGCTTACTAAAGCAGCCATTCTCCTTATCTCTGGCAAAAAAAATTTAATTTCCCTTCATTAACATATGAATGTTGTCAAAGTCAATGCTAGATTCCTCAACCCCTGATCTTGTCACACCCCAGCTCAGTGCCCCCCCCCCCCCCGTTCTCCCAGCCAATCCTATGTGCAAATCTAAAATATAAAAGACATATTCCTTTGTCAATAAACACAGCTGGCAACCATCCTGATTCGCTCTGAGATTGTGTCCAGTCCCTGGTTCCTGTCGTCCGCCCGCCCATTCCCCATGTCCTCTTTGGGACTTGAGCCTAAGCAGGTCTCTGGCATAGTTCTTTTTCCTGAAGATACTTTTTAGTATTTTGCTCACAAGGAGAATAGCGACAAATAAAAAATAATTTTTTACATTTGCCTTATCCAGTGAGTGGTTAAATAAACTCCCTAAGAGGTTCTGATTGATTGATCTATAATGGGCCCTCATGTTGGAATTGTCTGCCCAGGTAAATTTAGTGCATAGCGAGAACTAAGAACCACACACTGAGAGAGGTAGCCGAAACATTGGAGGATTGCGTGTGCCAGTTAGTGAGCACAGAGTCACAGGCTTCAGTCCTAACGGTCCATCTTGACTCTTTTTCCTCAGATCTGCTAACTGAAGGAGGTCTTCAGAACTTACAGCTTAGATTGCACTCTTTACATTGTTTAGGTAAATTCCTATGGTCTATTGGAAGCAAAGTACTTTTACTGCAAATATCCTATAATTGAGCCTCTCAGGGTTATATTTTACTTTTGAAGTATACTTTTTTTTTTTTGCTTGTAAACCCAAACAAGTGACATTTATCCATATTTTCAATATTGTTCAAACATTATTGTTTTGGTACAGCTGCTTGGAAATCTTGAACTAACACTTAATGGACTTAAATATGAATCCTTTATGGTTTTCCAGTTAAGCATTAACTCTGGCTTTATTCTTAGCATTATGGTCCATTTGTAGTCTAAAGAACGAGGGACATTTTGAGACAAGCATAATCAATGTATTTATGTAACTTTATTTCTGTCCCGAGAATTGGGGATGTTCTTACTAAGCATCTCAGCTTCTCAATGCCCACAAAATCAGTAACGACGCCAACAAAATCAGCATGAAGCAGTCACATAGATGACACAGATGACCGGCTCACACTGCGTGCAAGGGCTTAGCCGAGTCGTACGTGGACGTAACCACGCATGCGCACACTTGGGTCACACAAGACTCTTAACATTCAGGCACTTCTGCCTGAGGGCTTGTCCCCACGTGCATAGCTCTAGAACCTGGAAGTATCTGCCTATGTGGCTGAGATCTTACACTTACCACGACCATTTTCCCGTCCAGCAGCTTCCTCTTTATGGTTGTCTCTTTACCGTTCCATCTCTGCACCTGTCGCAGGGCTCCCCTCTCCAGCGTCACGGTGCTCTGCAAAGACAAGTTCAAGGTTAGCTTGCCTCAGTTTGCAGGTCAGATGTCTCAATACATCATGTTCATTCCCCACTGCCTACAATCCTAGAAGGAATAATCCTGGCTCTCGATAGTTGACTGGACCAAGTTTCAGGACAAATATTACACATTACCTTGGTTTTTCTGTTGTCAGCTGTGGTTTCTTCAAACTCCTGGCCCAGCTTGAAGGAGATCTCTGTGTTTTTGAAGGCGCTTTCTGTTCTTATTGTCATATAATCCCCCTTCTTGCTGATGACCACAGTGGGCTTGGCCAAATTTCCCAGTTTTCTGTTGGCTAACCCCACACCTGAAAAGCAAGGCAATATCAGATTGTGGGCGTCAAGGGAACATAGGTAAGGGACAATGGTGGTCACATTCTGTATTTAGTATTACCATCAATGAGTAGATGGCAGGGTTTCCTACCAAGGACTTCCTCCATGTTTCAACAGCGAGCAGAGAAACATGTTGGTGATGCAAGCATTTTAGTGTAGCACTCCAGCAGTGGTGTCTACAGAGTTTACGGCGCAAACGCTGTTCAGTTTTGCCCACTTTGCTATGCCCAATGCTACCCTCACCACAGAATACATCACTTCTGTTCCATATAAGCTTAAAAACAGCTTAGTTTGTAATTACAGACATAGCTGTTTTCAATGAGACGATCTCTCTTCTCCTCCAGCCCCCCCCCCTGTTCTATATTTTCTGTCAATAAGGAGCTATGGCCATAGTGAAACCCTCCTTTTTATATCCTTGATTGAATCTTATTTCTGACATTTTGTAGTTCCTAAATCTTCCTGGTGAAAAAACAAAATAAAACAAACTGTCCATCACCCTTTTCTGTCTGTGGACACTGTTCCAACACAGCATTAGTGTGATTGAATTTGAACTCACTGCTGCCGACCAGTTCTTTTGATCTCAGTCACTTTTAAATGTTACACACGTCCTCACCTAGGGGCTGCTTCATTTCTTAAGCTTCATCCACATGATTATTTAATAATGGACAAACTCAAAGCAAATAAAAAAGAATCATTAGTTTGTATAAAGATTGAAATTTAAAATTGCGGTTTCTAGTATTCAACTCTTTATCTTATGAGCCTACTCATTTTTGATAAACCAGCTTTCACAAAATCCCAGAATATGGATGGACTAAAATTCTAATATTTTCCCCAAGTCTCCAAAGACAAGCCTGTAAAACTGCCTTCCGGTCCCATGCATTTAAATAGCTTTATTTAAGTTAAGTTCTGATAATTTACTGCCAATGAGGTGGAAGTAAATTTCATGAACGACACCGAAGATCGCACTTCATCCCACACGACATTCCCCAGACACCCGGAAAAAGTATTAGAAGAAAACCTCTTGCATCTTTCTTTAAAGGGGTGTTTGTCATGGAGGGTTTCTCACCCAGAGCTTTCATGTAGTCATCAAAATGCTCACTGGAGACAAGTTTCCAGGTGCCTAGAAATTTGTTGCTCATTGCGATGGATGAGAATTCAGCGCAGTTCCTGATGGGATGCAGCAGATGCCCCTGGGATGCTGAGACCTTGCACAGTACTTTTCAAAGACACCCAAAGCATGTGACTTATGCTGAGACCCAATGGGGAAAGGCGGTGATAGGACTGGGCAATGAATGGCTCTTAAGTCATAAACTGCCTACCCATGGGAAAAGAAAACCCTACATAATGTCCCTGTGTTTCCACAACCGTGAAAATAACTGAAAGTATTGTTTGAACCTTCAGAATATTCTCTTGGTTGATCTTACATTGATATGAGTGCTTAAGTCCTTCTATGCATTATATGCTTGTGTGTGTGTGCGTGTGTGTGCGTGTGTGTGTGTGTGTGTGTGCGTGTGTGTGCACGCCCATACATGAGCACATTTGAGTGCACTGGCATATGTGTAGGCATCTTGGTGACTCTTAATTCAGCACAATTAAGATTTCTTAAAAGAAAGGAAAAGTCTGTGAGCGTTGTCATAAAAGGCTCAAATATGCTGTGGGAGAGAAATGGAAGGCCACACTGTGAGGACAAATTCAGAGGTGAGGGAGGCTTGGCATAGTTTTCATATTCTGGCAGGCTGAGTAGGCAGACAAGAAGGCCAGTCTGTCACAGCCGAGCACACAAGGTGCATTCATACATCAGGATGAGAAGCAGCCCTGTAGCTCCTTTAAAAAAGCCAACCTGGAGACAATAAGTTCTTAGTTTCTACAACAACTTTGGATTTAAGACATTTAACAAAAATCTGGAGATATATAAAGAGATGATTTCCCACAAAATAATGTCAATAGATGCTGAGAGTTCAGTATTGAATGGCCCCATGGAATGTGCTTAGTTCAGATCGCCTCATTTCATCCTCTCAGCCCCACAGGAGACACACGCTGCTGTTAATGACCAGCTTGACAACAAGGAAAACTGCATCTTGAAGCAAGGAAATTTACTCCCAAAAGTAAACTGTAAGTCTGGATTTAAGTTAGCATTGTTCCCCAGTGCTAAACTCAGATTCTGAACTAGTATCTCCCCATTCTACAAAACAACAACAACAACATGCGCACACACATACATACACATATACACATATGCGCATACGTGCACAGATCCTGACTAACATTCAGAGATTTTAATATACCATGGCTGTTTAGCAGTGCTTTCTATTGCGTACTCCCCCCCCTTCAATATCAGGGTGACATATCAGAACCCCAGTCGTTAACCAGTGGGAGAAAATGTCAATCTAGTTCATATGTAAGTCTTGCTCCCAGTAATGGCTGCATGGCTCCCATGCCTTGCTACCAGGTTTTCTATACTAACATTAATTCTGGCTGAGTAACAACTATTAGCACTGGATTTTACATTTTCAGCACACAAGTCAGCAGTGCTAACAACTCTGGAACTAACTACTCCACAACCATTTCACTTCTAACAGATAGAATCCTTGGCTTAGAAAGGCTCAGGTCCCCAGTACAATAGCTGATTGTCTCTATTGCAACCACGTGGCTTGGCATCAAGCTGACTGAGAAACGAGGCATCACATACAGTGAACCAGGCTGCATCTTCCATGGCCAGTGTCTGGTAAATTCAGCAGGGAAACAACAGTGAAAAGGAAATTTCCTTAGCCTACCCACTTCCAAACCCAAGGCAGTTGGAGAAAGTTTGCTGTGTTGGGATAGAAACAAAGCAGAATGAAAAGAGGCATTGTTGAAGGCTAAGTCAGGAAATTCAAGGCCATTAGGATACACAGTGAGACTCTGTCTTAAACAGCAACAGTGAAGGGCACTCATATAACAAATATGAAATTTCTTTTATCACCTCAGAGTAAAGGGTTGAGAAAATTTTTCTGATCAAATGGACCTAAGAAACAAGCGGGTGTAGTTATCCTAATATCTAACAAAATACTTCAAATGAAAATCAATCAAAAGACACAAAGAAGGACATTTCATATTAGTCACAAGAAAAATCCATCAAGAGAAAATCTCAATACTGAACATCTATGCTCCAAAGACAAGGGTATCCTCATATGTAATAGAAACACTTCTAAAGCTTAAATCATACATTAAACCCCACACACTAATAGTGGGAGACTTCATCACTCCCCTCGCACCACTGGACAGGTCAGTCAGACAACAAGTGAACAGAGAAATAAGAGAACTAACAGATGTTATGACTCAAACAGACTTAACAGATATCTATAGAATATTCCATCCAAACAGAAAAGAAAATACCTTCTTCTCAGCAACTCATGGAACCTTCTCAAAAATTGACCACATACTAGATCACAAAGCAAACCTTAACAGATACAAAAAAAATTGGAATAACCTCATGTATCTTACTAGATCATCATGACTTAAAATTAGGATTTAACAGCAACACTGATTTCAGAAAGCCCATAGACACATGGAAATTGAACAATGCTCACCTGAATCACCAATGGGTCAAGGAAGAAATAAAGGGAAAAATAAAGACTTCCTAAAATTCAATGAAAATAACCACAAAATGTACCTAAGTTTATGGGGCACAATGAAAGCAGTGTTTAGAGGAAAATTCATCACACTAAATGTCTACATAAAGAAGCTGGAAAAATCCCATACCAGTGAGTTAACAGAACACCTGAAAATTCTGGAACAAAAAGAAGCTAACTCACTGAGGAAAATTAGACAGCAGGAAACAATCAAATCGAGAGCGGAATTCAGCAAAATGGAAACAAAGAAAGTAATACAAAGAATCAATGAGACAAATATTTGGTTCTTTGAAAAAAAATCAACAAAATAGATAAACCCTTATTCAAACTAACCAAAAGGCAGAGACAGAATATCCAAATTAACAATATCAGAAATGAAAATGGGGATAACAACAAACATGGTGGAAATTCAGAGAATCATCAGGTCATATTTCAAAAACCTATACTCCACAAAAATGGAAAGCTTAAAGGAAGTGGATAGTTTTCTGGATAGATCAAAATTAAATGAAGACCAGATAAGCAAATTAAATATATGAATAACTGCCAAAGAAATAGAAACAGATATCAAAAGTCTCCCAACCAAAAAAAGCTCAAGACCAGATGGTTTCAGTACAGAATTCTTCAAGATTTTCAAAGAAGAACTAATACCAATACTCCTCTAATTGTTTCACACAAAAGAAACAGAATGAACATTGCCAAACTCTTTTTACGAAGCTACAATTACACTGATACCTAAACCACACAAAGATATTGCTAAGAAAGAGAATTACAGACAAACCTAACATATGAATATTAATTCAAAAATATTCAATGAAATATTAGCAAACCAAATCCAAGATCACATCAGAAAAATCATCCACTATGATCAAGTCGGCTTCATCTCGGAGATGCAGGGATGATTCAACATACCAAAATCTATCAATGGAATCCACCATATAAACAAACTGAAAAAAACCAACACATGATCATCTCATTGGATACTGAAAAAGTCTTTGACAAAATACAACATCCCTTCATGATAAAGGTCTTGGAGAGAGCAGGGATACAAGGAACATACCTAAACATAATAAAGGAAATATACAACAACCCAACAGCCAACATCAAACAAAACGGAGAGAAACTCAAAGCCATCCCACTAAAATCAGGAACATGACAAGGATGTCCACTCTCTCCATATCTCTTCAATATAGTACTTAAGTTTTAGTTATAGCAATGAGATAACAAAAGGAGATGAAGGGGATATAAATCAAAAAAGAAGTCAAACTTCACTATTTGCTGATGACATGATAGTTTACCTTATGACACCAAAAAAATCTACCAAGGAACTTGTACAACTCATAAACACCTTCAGTAATGTGCAGAATACAAGATTAACTCAAAAAAATCAGTAGCCCTCCTTTACACAGATGATAAATAGACTGAGAAAGAAATAAGAGAATCATCACCCTTCACAACAGCCACAAATAAAATAAAATATCTTAGAATAACTCTAATAAAACAAATGGAAGACCTGTATTACAATAAGTTCAAATCTTTGAAGAAAGATATTGAAGAAGACACTAGAAAATGGAAAGATCTCCCAAGCTCTTGGATAGGTAGAATTAACATAGTAAAAATGTCAAACTTAACAAAAGCAATCCACATATTCAATGCAATGCCCATCAAAATCTCAGCAAAATTCTTCACAGACATCAACAGAACAATACTTAACTTCATATTGAAAAGTAAAAAAACCAAGGATAGCCAAAACAACCCTGTACAATAAAGGATCTTCTGAAGGCATCATAATCTCTGACTCAAACTCTACTACAGAGCTACAGTACTGAAAACAGCCTGGCATTGGCATAAAAACAAACAGGAGGATCAATGAAACCGAACTGAAGACCTGGATACCAATCCACATACCCACCAAACCTGATTTTTGACAAAGAAGCAAAAAGTATAAAATGGTAAAAGAAAGCATATTCAACATATGGTGCTGGCATAACTGGATATCAACATGTAGAAGAATGAAAATAGATCTACAAAACTCAAGTCCAAATGGATCAAAGACCTCAACATAAAGCCAACCATACTGAACCTCATAGAAGAGAAAGTAGGAAGTACACTTGAATACATTGGCACAGGAGACCATTTTTTTAAATATAACACCAGTAGTATAACACCAGTAGCACAGACACTGAGAGAAGCAATTAATAAATAGGACTTCCTGAAACTGAAAAGCTTCTGGAAAGCAAAGGGCATGGTCAAAAAGACAAAACAGCAGCCTACAAAATGGAAAAAAAAAAAATCTTCACTAACCCCACATTGGACAGAGGGCTCATTTCCAAACTATACAAAGAACTCAAGAAATTGATCATCAAAAGAACAAATAATCCAATAAAAAATGGAGTACAGACCTAAACAGAGAACTCTCAACAGATGAATCTACAATGGCTGAAAGACACTTAGGGAAATGTTCAACATCCATAGCCATCAGAGAAATGCAAATCAAAACAGCTCCGAGATTCCATCTGACACCTGTAAGAATGGCCAAGATCAAAAACACTGATGACAACTTATGCTGGAGAGGATGTAGGGTAAAGGAATCACTCCTGCATTGCTGGTGGGAGTGCAAACTGGTAGAGTCACTTTAGATATCAGTATGGTGATTTCTCAGAAAATTAGAAAACAACCTTCCTCAAGACCCAGTCATACCACTTTTGTGTATATACCCAAAGGATGCTCAATTATATCACAAGGACGTATGCTCAGCTATGTGCACAGCAGCATTGTTTGTCACAACCAGAACCTGAAAACAACCTAAATGCTTTTGGATTGAAAAATGGATAAAGAAGATATCTTGCATTTAATCAATGGAGTGCTACACAGCAGGGAAAAAATAATGGCATCTTGAAATTTTCAGGCAAATGGATAGGTCTAGAAAATATCATATTGAGTGAGGTAACCCAAATCAAGAAAGACAAATATAATATGTACTCACTCATAATTGGCTTTTAGACATAAAGCAAAGGGAAATCAGCCCACAATTCACAATCTCAGAGAACCTAGACAACAAAAAGGACCCTAAGAGAAACATCCATGGATCTTGTCTACATGAGAAGTAGAAAAGGACAAGATCTCCTGAGTAAATTGGGAGCATGGAGACCTTGGGATAGGGTAGAAGAGGAGGAAAGGAGGGGAGTGGAGAAAAACATATAGTGCAATAAAAACAATAAAAAAAGATATGATCTCTACGTTGTTTGAAATTCTCAAAGAATTAATTAGTAAAAAAGGTATTAAAAAAAAGTACAACAGTCAGTGTGTTCTTTTTCTGCAGGAGTCAGTGAAGGTTTTCACACCACCTGTGAGAGGTAAGCCCTGTATTCAGGCAGGACACGAGAGAAGAGCTCTTTGGATTTCAATGGTCTCCGAGTTAAGCACAAGAATAATGATGGAGTTCAAGATTCACAACCAGACATATGTTCTGCCATGACAAAACACTTAAAACAACGATACAATTTTATAACAAGAAAATCATCTCTTCTAGGCAAATCATCAATTGTATTTGACTGCCAACGTTGACTGGATGTGCTTGAATCAAAATGAGATTCTGAGGCCAATGTATGGATCAAAGTTACAAATAAAACCAATGAGAGAAACCTGAACTGAAGCAAGTTTAAGGCATTAAGAGACTCATTACAAAATGCCCAGAGAGAAGGTGAGGAACAGGCAACAGAAACACATGTAAGTGGATGCATACATTCCAACGAATTAAATTTTAGGAGAGTAAATAAAGTTTTGCTATTGCCAGGGACTTGATTCTTTTCCTCTCAACAATTGATTACTCATGTTAATTCTTGACACAGGTAAGGTTTTAGAATCATACACTGAAAATACCACCAAAAGACCCAAAGAAAATAATTGAGGGAAGCCTGTTTGTAAAACTTGCCGTGGAAATGTCTCTTGCAGACTGGTTTTCAGCTGCGTTATAGTCACTCATTTTGAAAAAGAAATAGAATGAACATTGAGTGGTAAATGAGCAGACAGAAGTGTTTATGATTTTCCACTGGAGGGCATATTTTACAACCGTGATACTGCTTTTATATTTAAGGGACTATTAAATGCAAAGCCTTGTTGGAAGTGTTAGTGAGACACTCTAATTAAGAGGACAGCTATAAACACTCAGGTCATGTGATAGACAGTCACTGTCCAAGGCGGTCAGCAGAGGGGAGGCCATGAAAATTGCACTGAGGAGTAAGGCGAGCATGGCCACATAAGCAGGTGCTTGAAACAGTTCCATTTAAAAGTCTTTGAGGATGCGTGGAGGGTGTATGTCAGGGGGGGTGGGTGCTATGGAGCATTTGCTGAGCTTAGAGGACCATCTTGGGTGTCACTTTTTACTTCCTGCCTTCTTTGAGCCCCTGACCAGGGAGCTTCCTGGCATTTTCTTGTCTCTACTTAGTACCCTGCTGCAGCAATTCTGGGGTTACAAATGTGTGCTATAGTGTCCAGCTTTCCTGTGGGTTCCAGAGATTTAAACTCAAGTCCTCAAACTCATGGCACACTGTCCCCACTGAATCATCTCCACGGTCCTAAGCATTTAACTTCTCGGATGTGTTATGAGCAGCAATCTTCTCTAGGTCCCTTCAGAGAGCAGTCAATCTGAGGCATCACCTTGGGGCCAAATAGTCCAATCTTCCTCTTTCATGCTTCAAATAAATACCTTTATAAGTCTAAGAATGCTGAGATTAAAATTGCTTTCTTAATCAAAATGACACCTTATAGCTTCCTTAGATATCAGTGCCTAGTCTTTTGGTTACCATGGTAATAACTGAATTTATTTTTTCGCAATGGTAACTAATAATTTTCCTTAATGGAGTGGTAATAAAAATAGGGGAGAAGCAGCTATGAATCCTCCAAATGATGCAATTAGCTTGTTCTTTTTCAGAATCTAATGCACTCTGGATCTCCTCCAAAGGCCAGTGTAAGATCTCATCTCATTATTTCTACTCGAAGAGCTGAGAACTGAAGACACTTGCTGGAGAGGAGTAAAACTCAGGGCTTCTACATTCCAACCTCTTCCCCTGGTCATTCCAGCATCCACTGGGCTTCCCACAGCTCTGCTGCCTCCTCTGTCTTTGCTCTTGGAGAGAAAGTTATGTTAGCATTTTCCAAATACATTCAAGTAGCTTGACCTTTCTGGGATCAACACAAAATGCTGCAGAAGACATTTTTAGGATGCAGCCCTTCACGGTGCTGATAGAAGAAAAGAATTTGTTTAAAGCAATTCACTGGAAAAGCATACTGGGAAGAGTGTGTGTGTGTGTGTGTGTGTGTGTGTGTGTGTGTGAGAGAGAGAGAGAGAGAGAGAGAGAGAGAGAGAGAGAGAGAGAGAGAGATGATTTTATTACCCAGTCATGTTCCATGCTTCCTCCTTTATTTCCTTGATCACATCTTAGAATTTTTTTTTTCAGAAACTCAGGTAGTTCAAGGCTGCTAAAGTGTAATTTGCATATGACCTTCAAGTGTAAATAGTTGAAATTAGATCTGAGGAGGTTTTTTTCAGCCAGCCCTATCTTATTCCCTCAGAGGGCTGAAAACTAGTCCATCTAGACTAGTGAGCAGAACACGCACGTGACCGTTGACTTCAGGGCCCTCCATGCCCAAAGACAGATACCCAATTTCTGGGGGACGGCAAACCATCTCTGCCATAGTGGCTTCAAACTTTTGGACAGAGAGAGTCCTCACATAATATTCCCACTCTCTCTCTCTCTCTCTCTCTCTCTCTCTCTCTCTCTCTCTCTCTCTCTCTCTTCCCCTCTCTCTCTTTCTCTCTCGTGTGTGTGCACACACTCTCTGTGACTGTGAAGGCCCAAGGACAACTTGAGGTGTTGTTCCTCAGGAGTTCTCCATATTTCTTGTTGTTTAAGGAAGGCCTCTCACTGACCTGGAACTCACTGAGTAAGTTAAGATGGCTAGGCAGTGAACCCCAGGTACCCACCCACCTGTCTCTGCCTTCCCAGTGCCGGCATTACAAGGGAACCCAGTGTACTGAGTATTTTTATGTAGGTTCTAAAGATTAAACTCAAATTTTTATGCCTGAAAAGCAAACACTTTTACCCACTGAGTCATACATACATATATACACACACATATATACATATAAATATGTGTGTGTACATAAATACATACCTAGGTCCTGATATCATTTTTTAAATTTTATTATTATTATTATTATTGTATCTTTATGTGCATGATGTTTTGCCTGTAAGTGTCTGTGTACCATGTGCATGCCTGGTGCCCCACGGATGCCAGA
This sequence comes from Microtus ochrogaster, assembly GCF_000317375.1. NCBI lineage: Eukaryota > Metazoa > Chordata > Mammalia > Rodentia > Cricetidae > Microtus > Microtus ochrogaster. Next base: position 1,836,930 of record NC_022031.1, read on the forward strand.
AGAAGGCAACAAATCCCCTTGGAATTGTAGTTACAGATGGTTGTGAGCCACTATGTGGTGTTGGGAATAGAATCCAGGTCATCTGGAAGCTCCGTCCAGCCCTTCTCCCCCCCACCCCTTACTCTCTTTCAATTTTCTTTCTTTCATTTGGTCACAGCACACGGTCTTACTATGTAGCTCTGGCTGGTATGTAACTCAGTATGTAAGCCAGGCTGCCTCAAGATCTCAGAGATCCACCTACCTCTGCCTCTGAGTGTTGGGATTAAAGACATGGATGACCACTACCAGCAAGTGATATCACTTCCCAATGTCAAATGTACAATGGGATCCTGAATGTAGATGGAACATTCATCTGTGTTTATGACTTACTAAATGGTTGGGAGCTGGGTTCAGTTCCATCATCTGTGAAGTATTTATTGATTTGAAGAGCAAGAAAGATTACTTTGATGTTGTTACTTTGTGACATACATGTTGAACAGTTATTTTAATAGACAGTGTCCGAAGTCTGTTCTTTTTTACATAGTAAGCCAGATCTTCATTTTCTTCACAGGAAACTTCTTTTGGGTTACCTTCGGCCAGTGCTCTAAGCACTGTCTGCTGAGCTGGCCACCACTGGTCCCCTGAGGCATCCTCCTGCTCTTTGTATATGTGCCTTGTCACGGGGAATGAGGCGCAGGAGAGATGACTGCTTGGGCTGGCCGAATTTTGTCCTTCTTTATGCTGACCAAAACCTGAGGAGGAGAAACGTTTCCATTTGGGGTAGAATGAAGTAATGAGGTACCTATCAAAGACTCCCACGTAGCCATTAATGACCGGAGATGACAATGCAAGACTGGCTTTGACAGGTCCTTAACCCGCAACCACTTCTCTGTACGTCTCAGTGGCCATATCTGATCTGTCCCACTGCTGAGGCTGGTGGTCAGATGGTTGCTCCACACCACCGCCATGGGATGAGGGCACAGGGACTGGGTAAGAATTACAAAAGCAATGAACTTTATTTTCTCCCTAGATGGTTTCCCTGGATTGTAAGCACATGTAAAGGAGCATGTGTAAGTGTGACCTGCTATTTTATCCCAATGTTCCATCTTCTTTTGATTACTGTCTTGAGGATAGTCTATTGTCTTTGTGCATCAGGTGGAAAATATGCCTTTTATGATTATTGTATGTATGTGCATGTGAAAATTAAAACCAGTTACAAATGTTGAAAACATCATCCTTGATTTATGAAATACTCTTGTACAACAGGAAGAAATGTGATGAGCTCTCCTTGGGTGGTAGCACTAACAGTAGCATCAGTATGATTGCTATCCAGAAGATTCGTTTTCCTGTAAATTTCAGCATGTCTTTCATGTAATGGTTCATTACTGCTATTCTGTGTAAAAAGAAATTTCAAAATAAAACTTGTTTTATGTATGGGTTATAAAGTCTGGTCTCATTCCTGTTTCGACTTCTCTTGGCATGAGAATAAACAATGGCTTGTATATCACTCACTGGGGTGAATATTGCTATTTTTCTTCTGTATCCAGTGCAAGGTGACATGCAAGATTTATTTGATTATTATGCACATGTATGCATGTGTGCCTGTGTGTGTTTAGTGTGTTCAAGTGCATCACATGTGTGCACTTGCCTGTAGAGGCCAAAAGGGTGTTATAAGAATCATTTGTGAGCCACTCATTGTGGGTACTGGGAATTGAACCTGAGCCCTTGGCAAGAGAAGTAAGTGCTTTTACCTTTTCTTTTCTTTTCTTCTCTTCTCTTCTCTTCTCTTCTCTTCTCTTCTCTTCTCTTCTCTTCTCTTCTCTCTCTCTCTCTCTCTCTCTCTCTCTCT
>NC_022031.1:1838857-1867398 GCF_000317375.1 Microtus ochrogaster
TCCTCTTGTCCCCTGCCACTCCTAATGGTCCTTCTCTCTCTAATTCTCTTCTCTTCTCTTCTCTCTCTCTCTCTCTCTCTCTCTCTCTCTCTCTCTCTCTTTATTAAATGAAGGAAATTTTTATCCCTGCTTACAGTTCATCATGACAGGAAGTCACGGAGGCATGGCTTGAGGTGGCCAATCCTACTGTGTCACAGTCACAGTCTAGAGGAATGGGCTGGTGCTCAACCTGCTTTCTCCTTTTCATTCAGCCCAGGACCCCAGCCACAGAGTGGGGTCTCCACATTTAAGATGGGTCTTCCTACCTCAGCAAATCCAATCTAGAAATCCCCTCACCAAGAAGTTCAGAGATTTGTCTCCTGGGTGGTTTTAGATCTAGCCATGTTAACAGGAACTTCCTGTCTTACTAATTCTGCAGACTTCCTGTAGTAGTGTGAGTTAAAGAGTCACATGTTTGAGCACTTGGTTTCCAGATAATGATACAATTTGGGAAGGTTATGGAAGCTGTGGGAAGGAGCTTTTTGGAGGAAGTACATCATGATGGACAGGTTTTGAGGTTTATAGTCTGGCTCCACTTCCTGTAGGAATGAAAGGTGATCTCTCCACTTCCTGACTACCTTCTGGCTTCACACCTCTGCTACCATGCCTTTCCTGCTGAGACAAAGAACAGTATCCCCACTGGAACCGAGCTAATGTCAGCCCTTCCCACTCTATGTGGCTTTCTGTTAGAGTGTTCTACACAGCAACAGTAAAGAAACTCACACCGTCCATAACCTTCATTATCAAACAGTTGGAAAACTGCATTTCAGTTAGTGCTTTTATTGGGGGAAATTTATCCTGAAAATGTTTTGAAGTCACTGTCCCAAAGGCTGATTTTCTTCAGCAACAAGTTTTCTGCAGTGGCCAAGTTCTTGCCGGTGTCATCTCTTCCTTCATGCTTTCTCATAGGTCCTAGTGCAGACAACGTTGTTCATGGTGCACTCCTAGAAGCAGAGACATGTGTTAGTGATGACTGTTGACAGGTCAGACTCAACCTTTCCTCTTTCCGCAGACCAAGCCCTCATTCAGGCTACAAAGGAGGGTAAGTAGCTTGATTGACATGCATTCAAAACAGTATTGTAAAAATGTAAACTTGGAGAACACTCACCACTACCATTTTCCCCTCCACGATTTTTCTTTTGATTGTTGTCTCCTTGCCGAGCCATTTTTGGACCTGGATCATTGACCCACCTTCTAATGTTACGATGCTCTATAAATGCATAGGAAGTGATTAGGAGTTGTTCACTACTTTCCACCTATCACAGCAGTAGATATCTACAGTTTAACTTCATGTCTGAAATTCTGTTCTGCATAATGCTCACCTTGGTTCCTGTTAGGATTTAATAAGTCAATGTAGGAGTCTCAACTTTAGACAACTAAATTCATGTTCTCATAGACTAGAATCTACAAGCTATTTGAACTTTTGATCTTAATAATTGTTCTAGTCTATATGACCTTTCATACAATAACAAACAAGTCTGGGGAAGAGGAGGAGTGAGTGCAGATTGCAGCACAAAGTGGTACACATCTGTAACCCTACCACTCAAGGGCCAAGAGCAGAAGAATACTAAGTTGCAGTCAGCTTAGGTTATATAATAAGACCTTATCTCAAACCACAGCATCAGAAAGACTAATAGGAACATTTTACTCCATTAAGCTGTCTGAATAACTAGTAAAGGATTGACTTTTCGCATGCACAGATTCAAACCAGCCCAACCAGACTTAGCAATAAGTCAGCCTGTTGAATGAACCCTACCAACCACCTGTTTCCACAGCGGATGAGCACAGGAAGACTTAACTCCAACTCACCTTCACTTGCCGACTGTCTGCGGTGGTTTCATCAAACTGTTCCCCCAGTTTGAAGGAGATCTCCGTGTTCTGGAGAGAGCTTTCTGTTTGGATGTTAATCTTTTCCCCATTGAGACTAATATTAACAGTTGGCTTTACTAAACCTGCCACATTCCGGGCTGCAAAATCCACTCCTGAGAGACAAAGAAAGATAGACAAAGAAACATTCACACATTCAGGAAGATGTACAACCACCATCGTGAACACCCGCTCTTAAAGAATGCATCCTCCCTCACTGAAAGCTTGACTGCTGTACAGCCTTATTTCTTTTGAAATTGAGTCTCATTACATAGCGCTGGCTGGCCTTTACCTCAAGATCCTCCTGTTCTTGCTTTGAGTCCTGGACTTGTAGGTGTGTGCCACCATTTCCAACCACAGTGTCTTATTTGTTGTTGTCACTAGTCTCTAGATTAAGCCAGGTCCTTCTGTGATGCTGCTAGTCATTCTGTCATCTTGAAAAGCTAAACTCATTTTCTCAAACATTGGTGCTTAATATGAAATGCATGTTTGCTGGATGACTTTTAGGGGAGCAAATGCTTGCATTTTACCTTGTGGAAACTTGCAAAGACAGTGTGGGAAGGACATGGCGCAAATCCTGGCCCTGCTGCTCAGATTGGGGACTTTAAATTGTCAAATATGACTTTTGCAGTAGGCAGACAGAAACTGACTCATCTCTCTGAACACATATTGAAATCTACTGCCTGTTCAGACTATTGACGTGTGCCTCTGTGTAGGAGAACAGATGTGTGTTCAGATATTGACGTGTGCCCCAGTGTAGGAGAACAGATGTGTGTTCAGACTATTGACGTGTACCTCGGTGTAGGAGAACATACGTGTGGGCTGTGAGAAGGTGGCCAAAGCCTGGGCTTCCACCTCAACATACCACAGCTTTCTCCATAGTAAGCTGAGGGTGCCTCAAGCCCTCCTCATGCTTGCATTGGAAGAGAACTTGAGAGGTCTTAGAAGGGCCACAGAACAGAGTAAGACCTTGTTCCAGACTTAACCTGGCGCCAAGTCAATACAAGGGTTATTCTGGTATAAGCCCAAGTTCCCACCCATTACTCTCCCATATCTGTCTATTCTTATGTCTATATTTATGTATAAATAGATGCATGTTACATACAGAAATATGGATATACAAATATAGACAAAAATAGTTATATAATATTACATATAACCCATATTTACTATGTTAGTATATTAGATATATATTATATTATATTTTCTTTCCATACAGGACTTTCTATGTTATCAGACTGGCCTTGGACCTTTTGTCTTCCTGTTATAGCCTGTGACAGCTGGGATTGTAGTTACCCACTGCCATATCCATTTTCAAGTTTCTTATTTGCCTTCAAATTTTTATCCAAAACAAATATGTCTATAAACCCATGAAGAGGTATGGAAATTTCTTTATTACTTCTGAGAAGTTAATACTGTCTGTGGAAGATGAACAGGTATTGTATTTTAAGCATGTTAACTTATTGAGGGGATAAAGCATTGTTGTTTTGGTGCTTAGAAAGAGTACATATGTTATTAATACTGCTAAATATCCATTGGTCATTGTAGGCAAAATGCAAAAAGTGAAGAAATCTGCTTTCTATATGGCTTATTTATAAAAGAGGTTGCTATTAATTATGAAAAATGAATTAACTGTTGTTCTCCCAAAATTCATAGAAAGGTGTAGCTGTGATAGACACAACTCATTATAACTCATGTTTGACTACAGAGCTTGAAGTACAGACAAAGGTCAGGCAGGCCCCCACTCTGAGAGGCAGAGGATGGGAGACAGTCAGGCAGTAAGGAAAAACTGTTCTAGTTCTCATCTCAAGAAGAAAACCTTCAAAACCATGTATGGAATATCACTCACACATGCATGAACACTCGAGAAAAAACAGACTCTCCATGTTATTTGTTGCTACAATGCTTCTAAATTTATAACTTAAGTAAAGCCCAAACGAATTCAATCTATAGCCATATTACAATGATTCTTTCGCATCAGTTTGGGGTTGAATGAAAGCTGCTCAATGAAACGAGCCAGCTAGAGAGACACTCTGCCCGGAGATCTGCACGATGACTTCATACCGGGGCCTGCTGGGACATATATGGACTATAAACTGAGAGAGCTGCGAGCACAGTTAGAATTTTTAAATGCTAATTATTTATTATAAGAAAAACAGCTATTAATAATAAATGGAATTTTAAACATCTCATATGAGTATAACCTATAGTCACAAGAAAGAAAATCATAGAAAATATTTTTGTGAGGTACAAAGTAAGCCCTGACATCAAAATCTCTTGTCACAAATCCCTGAATTCCATGATGGTGTCTCTCACCCAGTTCTCTCATGTAATCCTCGAAGTTTTCGCTGGAGACCAGCTTCCAGGTTCCCAAGAAGGGCTCAATCATCGTGGGAAGCTTTCTGGGAGGATGAGGCACTCACAACCGGCAGCCAAGGCAGTGTCTCCAGCAGCTTATTTTAAAGAACATCTTCATCACGTGGCCTTCCTGAAGTGACCAATGGGATACCAGGAGCCCAGATTCCAGGCACCAGCCTTTGACTCATTGTGTTTACCTTCAAATTAAGAGACAGAAACCTAACCAGCAGAACTTAATTCAGGTCAACCCCTTTTAACTCTAGCAAAGAGATTTACACCCAGGAGTCACCCGATAGATCTTTCCTGCCGAATGGAGACAACTGTCAATGGAGACCAATCTCTCAACACTAATGCTGACTTACCCCCAGGGAACCTCCGGCAAATGTCTGACGAACACCGACTCCATGTTTTCCCGCCCTAAACAAGGACATCTCCGCTTGGTCTGCCTCAGCTGGTTTTTTTGTTTGTTTGTGCAAGTCATAGTGTCCAAGCCTCCCCTTCATTAGAAGAACATCCTCCCTTCCTTTGCTTGCAGGGTTGATGCATTGATATTGTTAATGTAACTTAAAACGCCTACAGTTGCTTGGGGTGAAGTCTAAGGTGTCATTAACAGTATCGTTGTTGTCAATCAAGAATAGCTGAGGACCACAAAGAAGATGCCAATTATTGTTGAGCAGAGCTTTGTGATTTAAGCCTTAAAGTCTCCCTCTCTGCCTCTCTCTCTCCCTCTGTCTATCACTCATTCTGAGACAGGGTCTTCCTATGTATCCCAGGCTGCCCTCAAATTAGCAATCCTCATGCCCCAGTCTTCCAGTGTCTAGGAATGATTACAGACATGCTTCATCATGGCTAGTTTGCGAACTCATTTTTATATTAAAAGATGCCATTTGAGATGGTGCAGGTAAATTTTGGGAAGTTTTTTTGGGGGTAGGGTTATATCTGACATCTACATTCTAAAAAGTAAAAAGGACACAGGTGAATCAAACCTCTATGTAATTCCTTCTTGTTTCGTGTTCTGCTCTCCAAGCAACTGAAGTAGGTCAGAGACCCAATTCACACATTGGATCAAGTGGATTGATGTTACTGCTCTGCCCTTCAACTGCATCAGAGAACTGGAAATTTAGATGGCCAGAAACCAGAAAATGAGTACCGATATTTTTATCTGTGCTATGTCAAATAGATTTTTGACTCTGAGAAGTGTATATTTATCTTTGTATGTAAAGCCATCTCTTTTCATACAAAGCAAGCAAGATATTGCTGTTTGAGCACCAGGGAACAATGATATCTTAGGTGGGAGACAGAACTGCTTTTGAAGAGAAGATATAAAGAAGTGGGGAATGTTATGTTGCTATGACTTGAAGAGTTACTGAGCTGTCTGGAGAGAGCAGAGGCTGGAACTAAAGGGGTCAGGAGAGATCATGCTGATGATAAGGGTCTTAACGGGAGACTGTGTTCTCAGCTTCAGCGTTTAGATAAAGAGCGCGCTGCCAGGCCTGCCTCACTGCTTCCAACTGTTCTCCCTGTACTGGAAGGGACCAGGGAGTGGTGGGCAACTGTCCTTGTTATTCTGAGGTTGACCCAGAAGTGAATATTGTGGTCCCTTTTAGAACTCAGTTGGCCCATAGAACAAAAGGGAAAGTCAAATTCTACCGCCTGTAGGGTTCCCCACTCATGGAAGGAAGGGGGTGGTAGAATGGTCTCGAGTCTTGCTCTGCACACTTTGATTGCTTCTGTGATATTACACTGCTGCACCCATAGTGACACAAACTCAAAAACAGAGCAACGACCAATCTGTTACACGAGTGTCATTGTCAATTATCAGTCTCGTGCCTGAGATTTGTCACTTGGTGATTAAGCCTTTTACTATTGACACATCTTTGTGTCAATAACGTCATTAAATGGTTCATGTGGATCCAGCCAATTACTTGTATGCTGAGTAGGTGATTTCATGCACACTCCACTCACTGTCAGCGACCCAACTCCAGCATGTGACAGTCTGGTTCAGAGCTATTCAGTACCTATTATAGCATACATTTAGATCTTAGAATGAAATGTATTACAGGATGCAGCTTACAGCATTGCATTTCTGCTGGGCATCTGCATGCTGCTGTAAAAGTGAATCAAGAGAGACACTACTTTCTATATTCCTAAAACAGCGCCTGCTGTAAACGACATTGTACACAAATGAGTGACAAAAGAGATAAACAGCTCTCTCTTCTTTTTAACTAGCACTTCCGATTAGTGTCAGCAGGAACTAAAGAACGTGGGAACATGGTGTTTCCCTGGAACTATGATAATCCTTTCGCTCTGGTCCTCCCTGCATGGAGTGGTACTTAGTTTGCATTGTTAGGGCCACAATACCACACAGACACAACTTAAGCTAGGAGTGGTTTATTTGGACTTTCAATCACAGAACTTTTAGTCCACGGGGGGTAGGGGAGTGGGATCAGCCTGGTAAGCTCACAATGGTAGGCATCCAGAGCAGTGGCTCATCACATATCAGTTGACCAGGAAGCAAAAGATATATGATAAGAACTTGGAAGTTAGGTGAACGGTTCACAGAGCCATACCCAGTTGCCTGCTTCTGCCAGTCAGAAAGTGCTTTCTGAAATTACACAGCCTCTCAAAAAGCTGCGAAGCAAACATTCAAAACATGAGCCTCTGGAGGACATTTAAAAGTCAAATCAAAACTTTTAGCCCTGATTTCCAAAAGCTCATGGCTGTCTCATAATGCAAAATGCATTAAATGACTTCAGTAGATTCTGAAGCTTCAGCATCATTCAGGATTCAGAAATCTAAAATTTCTGCTAAGACTGAAAATGATTTTGCAGTGGCTTATGGCTAAAAAATCATCTTCAGTCTTTGAGTAGACTTTTTCCATTTCTTTGAAAGTCCTGGGATTTTTATTGTGGTTGATGTTGGAAATTGGATATTCAAATCTAGTGTTGTACTAACTATGGTAATCAAGTTGCAGTAAGATCTTAGAAAATGCTGACTCTTCAGTTGTGTCTAATAGATGTCCAATCAGCGACTTAACAATGACACTTGGCATCTCCGCCTTTGTGTTTATTTACCTTCTTTACTTTGGGTTAGATTCCTATTCAACTCTACACATAGATGTATTAAAATTTTAATGTGTGTCTGTCAAGATTTGCAGTGATATTCAGCTGTGAATTTTCATAATGTCCATCTCCAGATCTCCTGGTGTAGTGTCTAGAAGTGTCCAGTTATTGTTCTATGCTGTGGAATAATCCTTCTGTACATTATGTGAATATATGTTACTAGGATTGGATTTATAAAAAAGCTGACTGGCCAGTAGCTGAACAGGATAAAGTCAGGCAGGAAAGTCAAACTGAGAATGATGGGCTAAAGAAAGGCAGAGTCAGAAGAGTCGCCAGGAGATGAACATGCCATGCTAATAAAGGTACAACCTTGGTTGCAGAGCATATAAGAGGAATATTGCTTAACTTAAAATGTAAGAGCAACTTGATTGGGGGAGGGGGAGGGAAATAAGAGGCGGTGGTGGGGGAGAGACAGAAATCTTTAATAAATAAATAAATAAATAAATAAAAATAAAAAAAAGAAAGGAATGGGATGTGCAGTCGTTTAGATCGTCTGAAACCTTGGTAAAGGAAGCAGAGCGATAATGTACCTGTTTAAAGTCAAATGCACTGAAATAAAAGGATGTATTTAAAACTACAAAAAAAATGTAAGAGCAAGTTAGTAATATGCCTGAGCTATTGGCCAAACATTTACAATTAATGTAAGTCTCTGTGTGGTAATTTGGAAGCAGCTCCTAGGACAGGAAAACTTTGTCTACAGTTATAGCTTAAACTACCTTTGGGTTCTAAGAATGGTATTTCCTCTCAGATAGATCTCCATAAAACAAGATCACTCCTAGTTAGGATCAACTGGACAATGATGAAAGGCAAGGCTTCTCCCTAAACAGAGGCAATCATAGGGTCATTAGACTGTCCTTCTCCCTAAACAGAGGCAATCATAGGGTCATTAGACTGTCCTTCTCCCTAAACAGAGGCAATCATAGGGTCGTTAGACTGTCCTTCTCCCTAAACAGAGGCAATCATAGGGTCGTTAGACTGTCCTTCTCCCTAAACAGAGGCAATCATAGGGTCATTAGACTGTCCTTCTCCCTAAACAGAGGCAATCATAGGGTCATTAGACTGTCCTCTCAACCGATGAGAACCTCACTGAAGCCACCTTGCAGAAGTAGGACTGAGACAATTATCAGTCAGTGAGCACCTTGACTGAGAGTGTTGGTTACGTACAATGCTTGCCCTCCCTCAGCTTCTTCTTTGTTTACAGCTGAGGCTCCGATCCACACACCTGAGGAGGCTTGAGATGCTCAGTGTCCCCTGCCTTTATCCATGTAGCCATAATGATCAAATTCATTAACTGCCTTCCCATAATTAGTTTTCCGTCTGATTTCTGGCTTGCATGGCCAGTACCACTGTCGAGACTTGGCCAGAATCAAACCTTTGCTTTATGGCTCTGATAACAAAGTACTCTCCTCCTTTCTTTCCCAGGATTTGTTGGCATTTTTCTTGATTTGTTTCATTTCTATTATTTTTGCTAGAGCCCAACCTGAGAAGTAAGATCAACAGTTGCCCCAGATCTTATCTGAGCTCTAGGTTTTTAAATACTTTACTGTGTCTCCCCAATTCCATTCTTCCTTAAGATTTCTTCTGAATGTCTTAGTCTTTAGGTCTGGTTCCTGAAAGGGGAGAACAGAAAGATGCAATGGAGAAGAGCTGGCCATGTAAACATCCTGCATTTAATGGAACTTTTAATACCTTGGATTTCTTCAGTCTAAGAAGATAGGGCTACAACAGTGAGGTGTGTGTGTCTGTGTGTGTGACTGCTGGCCTCTGTGTATGACCTCTGTGATCATCAGCTGCAAGCATCAATCCAAACACACTTCCAGGGGCTGAGAAATGTCTAAGTGGGTAACGGCGATTGTTGCCAAATGTGATGACCTGAGTTCAATCCTTGGGGCGCACATGATGAAAATGAGAACCGATTCTTGCAAGTTGTTCTCTGACCTACAAGCATACTGTGGTATATGTGCTTCAGTAAGAATGTTCACACACACACACACACACACACACACACACACACAGAGAGAGAGAGAGAGAGAGAGAGAGAGAGAGAGAGAGAGAGAGAATATGTTTTTTAAAAAAGAAAAATAAGTAGTTCACAGTATTTGCAAAACAAAATACTATGGTTCATCTTAGCTCCTTTAGGATGTGTGCTCCAGAGATTTGGGCCCATTGGACTCCCAAGGCCTGAAGAGTAGTACCTGCCTTGTTTCTCTGACCTCTCTCCATCAAAGTGTTACTTGTGGAGCAGATACCCATAAGACGAATGGCTGTAAACTGTAAAGAGGGCATCTAACCAGTGATATCAACATCAGAATGCACAATGTTATTAACACACATTGATTATACATTAATTGTTCTGCTGTTGTGTTAAGAGCTGAAACCAACCAATATTGACCTTAGTTTATCATGTGCTTTCCATTGTGCCTTCTCAAACATTCCAAGGATTGAATTTATCCCCTGGAACTCTGTTTCATTAGGTTCTGGTACCACACATGGCCTTCAGACCTACTTCCTGCCAGGATAACTGCTGAACTTCAGAATCCTACACCTCTTCCCCCTTTGTCTTAGTGCTCTGAGCCTCAGCTTCCAGGTCTCCATGGAAACAAGGGCTCCTCCCATCAGGTCATTCTGGTGATCAGTGCTCTGAGCCTCAGCTTCCATGTCTCCATGGAAACAAGAGCTCCTCCCATCAGATCATTCTGGTGATCACAGCAAGGGGCCGGACACCAGCATTTGCTCTTAACAAATACTGGCAAACTGGTGATTATTATACTTAATGAATAAATACTGATTTGTGTAGAGTGTTTAATAAAAACTCAGAGACAGATATTGGGGTTCAACCTGAAGGTCAAAAAAGCAAAACAGACAGGCCCTGGCTCTTTCTCTACCTCAGTCCGAAATGCCCATCCTGCTCCCAAGATTCCTCAGCCTGAGACTGTGTCTGAAAGCTGTCTGCTTCCATCTTATATTCCTCTCTAGGGCTGGGGTTAAAGGTGTGCATCACCACTGCCCAGTTCCTATGGCAAACTAGTGTGGCTACTGGGATTAAAGGTGTGTGTCGTCACTACCTGGTCTGTAAGGCTGACCAGTGGGGCTGTTTTACTCTCTGATCTTCAGGTAAGCTTTATTAAAATACAAATTAAATCACTACAGGTTTGCCAATATTTATTAAGACTATTCTAAACAACCCTACACAGCTCTAGTGAACCCAAATTGTGGGCCTCACTATTTTTTTGATTAAAAAATATTCTCTGACAAGGAACCTAATGTCTTCTGTGGTCCCTCTAACCCACGGTGCTACACGTACAATGGGTGAGCAGAAAATGAACAGCTTTGGAACTATGTTCTAAAGAAGACATCACAATATAACAGTATAGATTTACTACTTCTCAGTTTTTTGGTAACATGTATTAATTTATACGTATTGGGTGAGGTCGGTGTGAGGTAGTGTGATACTTGAAGATATTTGTATAGTGTGCTCTTGTTCAATCCACACTTCTGCCTTACCCTAAATAATCTCCATTCCACACCCCAGGATGACTTTCCTTTAACATCTGCAGGTGAGACAGAAGGAAGATGCTACACTTGCTTTTTGTGTCTGCCTTGTCACTCAGCATATCCCTCACTATCCCTGAACTGTACGCTCAAATGGAGTTTTGTTTTGTTAGAATATAAACCTGTGACTTAGAAGTTTTACTCTATATGTGCAAAACCTCAGTGCAGAGGTGCTTCATGCATGCAGCACACATAAACACACACACACATCTGCACACACACACTTCCTGAGAAACCCGAGGGCTGTCTTTGTGTGTACAAGAATGTTTTAAACCCGTTTTATATTTGTATGAGCACTAAGCTTCCCTGCTATTGCATGTGCGTATACATACATTTCAAACCTCACTGCTGTTATGCCTGTGTATGCACAGATGCTTTAGATATAGTGACTCCATAGAGGTTTGCATTTGAGTAAAATGGTTGGTGATAATAAGCATAAATGTTTGAAGCCACTGAACATATTGCATATTTGTTTATGAACTAGCATGTCATACTTGCCTAGCATGAACATTATGGGATGCCTGGCATGGCTTCTGCACTGCTGCTAGGCACAGCGTGTTGCTATGACTGGATGTGCTTTGTTCCCTGAAGGCTCTAGTACTGGAATCTGCATGCTCAGTACCGTGTGTTAAGATACTGGGGGCATCAAAGGGTAGGGCTTACTGAAAGGTTGTTAGGTCAGTGTGGGTGAGAATGTGTGTGGAAAGTCCTCTCATGGGATTAGTGGGTCCTGCTAGATCCCACAAGCACAAGTTGTTGTCCATGACAAGAATGGCTCCTCCCTGCTGTGTATCGGGGAGATGCCCCTCTCCCTTATCACTTCCCATGATAACACCTACTGTTCGGTCAGAGCCCACTCTCGGGGCTGCACAAGCTTGACCTTCAGCCTCCAGCTAAGGAAACTTTTTTTTTGTTTTGTTTTTTTTTTTTTGAGACAGTATTTTTCTGTGTAACAGTCCTGGCTATCCTGGAACTCCCTTTGTAGACCATGCTGGCCTCAGACTCAGAGATTCTCCTGCCTCTGTCTCTGGAGTGCTGGTATTAACAGCATATGTCAACACCACCTGCCAATTTATTCTTTTTAAAGCAAACAGCCTCAAAGTTTTATTAAAGTAATGAAAGACTGACTGAATCATCTGTTTTAGACTGAGAATTTTACACTAGCTGAGCATGCTGGTTCATACCTATAACTGCAGAACATCAGAGGCTGAGGCAGGAAAACCGCAGTTCAAGACCAGTCTGGGCTACGTAATAAGAACCTCTCTCTCTCTCTCTCTCTCTCTCTCCCCCTCTCTCTCTCTCTTTCTCCCCCTTATTACACACACACACATACACACACACACACACACACAGACACACACACACACGGAGACCAAAGTGCTTTTCTACAGCACTGCCGAGTCACAATGCCCCAGGACAGGGCGGATATGAATGTGTATGCTTGAATCACACGGATGTGGATAATTGCGCTGTGTTTAAAATTACCCCTGGTCTTGGGCAGATAGCTTCTAACTTAGGTATGTTGAAGCAGGGCTTAATACTCAGTCTTGGTTCCTATATACTTTCTCTTATCTGGGACATTTCATGGACACTGACTTTTCTACCATGCAAAATTATGAAAGATCTTATTACCTTTATCAGAACCAGGATAATAATGCAGCTTTTCTATTTTCTTCACTGAATTATGTATAGACACACAATAAAATTAGACACACAATAAAAATATCATTGCACCACTTTCTAAATCTAAAAAGGTTTTATTTAATCAACACAACCATATTCAATAACATTTAGCTTCTGGGAAAATTAGTTGCTTGCTAATTAGTGGGAAATCATCTTTTTAAAAACAATGCATCCAACCAAGTATTGTAGAGCTCGATGCAAATTTCAGTCCAGGGCCACTCCCCTTGGCTCACGCCCTTTCATAAGTTCTGGTAGAAGTGACGCCTTTCATGACGCATTCCTAGACACGGACACAAATCCATGGTCAGAAACTGACAACCATGTGCAAATGTTTTTATTTCTCGGTGTTGGAAAGCAAATAATATTCAACAAAAATACATGTTTTAGAGTTCTGTGTTTGTATTGCACATCCATCCCCGAGTGGACTACATTAGGATGATGCAAAGACCAAGACGATGCAGGTCTTTCTCTCAGGGAGCTGGAAAATCCCCATGGTAAGTGGGTACTATCAGCAGAAGCACAGAACACACTCTGGTGAGGGTGTTGCATGAGGAAGCTTGTGACACCAGAGAGGAGCAGGGGAAACCATGCTGGGAGGAGTAACCCAGAGGGGCAAAGCCCAGATTCCACTCTAAGCTCCAAATAAACAAAAACTGCAAATGAACCTTTTGTGCTAAAGCAGAGTGAGGGTCCTGAGGCCCGGATGCAGGGTACTCACCACCACAAGCTTGTCGTCCTCTCGCTTCCTCTTTATGGTGGTGGACTTCCCATCCCATTTCTGCACCTGCACCAGGGCCCCGTTTTCTAGGGTGATGAGGCTCTGCAAACACAGGGAAAGGAGACAGCAGTTTGCGTCTGAATGCCAAAAGTAAGATCGAGAACATGGAATCTTGACTCAGAAAAATATCCTGAGGCCCTTACTCGAAACAACAAGAATAAAGTCCAACAAGAAAAGGAAAGAGAGAGGGAGGGAGGGAGGGAGGGAGGGAGGGAGGGAGGGAAAAAAGATGTCTTAAAAACAATAATGTAGAACTTACATGTATATGTATATCAACGTACATATTTTGTAATGTAGAACATACATGTGTATGTATATCAACATACATATTTTGTAATGTAGAACTTACATGTGTATGTATATCAACGTACATATTTTGAACAGAAATAGAACACATAGAACATAAAATTATAATTTGAAAAAAGAGACTATCTTGGGAAAGGAGCTAGATGGCAAAGCGTATGTGGAAGTGGTGGCATTAGAGTGGCTTTGATTATTTTATAAACTTCCTCTAAAGTTTTATTGCTCTAACTTACTTCATAGACACGACTGTATGACACACAAAATATGCTAATCATTTTTAACATCAGGAAACTTAGTAACATGTCATCCTCATTCTAAGGGCGACAGTGTAGGTATGGGAGCTAAGCTTTCCCCCTGCCCATTGTCTTGATATCGCGGTTATAGGTCATAGCATCCAAAGCCAGGCCCACACCCTGCACCAGCTCCACCACACCAGCTCCACACACCAGCTCCACCACACCAGCTCCACACACCAGCTCCACACACCAGCTCCACACACCAGCTCCACACACCAGCCCCACACACCAGCTCCACACACCAGCTCCACACACCAGCTCCACACACCAGCTCCACCACACCAGCTCCACACACCAGCTCCACCACACCAGCCCCACCGGTTCTCACCTTCACTTTCCTGTCATCTGCGGTGATTTCTTCAAATTCCTGGCCCAGTTTGAAGGAAATCTCGGTGTTTTTGAAAGTGCTCTCTGACCGGATGGTGATCACATCTCCATTGACGCTGATGATCATGTTGGGCTTGGCCATGCCGGCCACTTTCCTGGTGGCAAAGCCCACACCTGGAGTTAGGACAGAAAACATGTCAAGCTTACACATTTGCGTCCACGAAGAAACAGACGCCAGATTCCATGAGGCCCCTATAAAACAAGCTACGCAGCTAAGCGTGCTGCTCCTAGTCCCTGAGGACGCTCTCAGGAGTGATCCCTCAGATTTACTCTTAGCTTCTCCCCTTCTTCACTTCAGGAGACTCATCATTGACTTCAGCATAATCTATAAAGAGATTTAATCTTCACACCTTGACGTGTACGTGTTTTCTGTATATGCCGGCATATCTATAACATACTTGTAATAATGTGGCAATAATATATGTATATGTATCTATCTCTATTTGTGTTTATGATAGACACTGCTTGACTATTTCATACTTTTTTAAATATAAAGAGCTGTAATTAAAATAACTCTTAAAGTCAGAGACCAGGCCTGATGTAGAGGGAGCGGGTTAAAAGTTCATCTATTTTGATGTACAGAACCCAATTTTCTCCGCATGTGTCGCCGAGACTAATTTTCTAGGCTTCCTTCCCACATCACTCCCTCATGAAATGAAGATCTCTGATTAATTTCTCTAAAAGGAAAAATGGTTCCTACATACCATGCCATTTTAGAGTGCCAATACCACTCCCAAAATGTGGAAGAAAAATTAAAGGGAAGCTCAGTAAATCTTTTGAACTCAAGAAATCAGAATTCCGCGATTCAGAACAGTTTGGGAACTAGCACTTCGCGTCTCAGTCACTCAAACCTTGTTTATTTCAAGGAGGGAAATGCTTTCCTGCAGAGGGTGAGCAACTTACAGCCTTAGATGAACGCTAATAGCTTCCTCTCCCTGCCCGGGCTACACAGAACTCCTACACCATAGCCGGGCTAACTTTTCCAACACAAATGCTTAAGCTAGAAGTGAGCGCAGGGTAGAATTAAGGCTGACCAGAGAGAGCGCAGGGCAGAATTAAGGCTGACCAGAGAGAGCGCAGGGCAGAATTAGGCTGACCTGAGAGAGCAACGCCCCCTGACAAGTGGTGCAGATGGAGCCTGCAACTTGGTTCTCTGTCTAAAAAGTAGCCACTGTGAGAAAGGGATGTATTTCCCCTTGAATCCTCACTCTGCCACAGTCAGCCCGTGCGGGGCAGATGCCAATTCCAGAGGGGCGGAGCCTGTGAAAAGCTGCCGCTTCACTTGTTTCTTTTAATTTTATTTGACGGCAGAAGGCAATACCTGCTCACTGTGCCGCAATGACAGCTGCCAATTCCATTCAAGAAATACCTTACTGCCTTTAATTATGAGTCTTTCTCAATTTAAAGTGTTGTTATTATAACTTAGATATAAATATCACAAGTACTAAATATTCGTTTCAAAAAGTCGATAGCTAAAAGTGGTCCAAACCTGGTGTTTCTGGGTCAGTACCTAGTAATTAGCATACTGGCTGGTATCTAGCCGACATGCCAAAAGATCAGTCATGCTAAAATTCCTGACAGATAACCTAAAGGTTCCACTGTGTAACTTAGGGAAAGGGTAAGCCTTTGAAAATTTAGGGGGTCCTGTCCTAATGAAGACACTCTGTGCTATGGGATCTGACTTCTGAAGGCCCAGAGAGAAGGGCTCAGGGCAGAAACTCATGGGAAAGTGCATCACTGGCTGCCAGCCACTGTACTGCTGCCTGTGGTGCTTGGTAAGCCTGAACACAGCAGCACATGGGCAGTGGGGACAGAAGACAAATCATTCTGAACCTGTGCTGCTACGGGAAAGACGCGCTCTGCATGCGCCTCACTTGACAAACTCCCCTTCCAATTAGTCACTAGCTCTCTGACATCCCACATCATCCCAAACCAGTGAAAGTGTAACCCCCAAGAAGTCTTTCCAAAAGTCAAGCTTTTGACTACCGTGACATTGAGACAGAAAAAAAATTTTCTAAAATGTATTTTCCAACATGATGTTTTCTAAGAAGGGCAATATCATGGCTTCCGTTTAAAGCACAAATTACTCCATGCCACACAAAAAGTGTATTTTCCTTTCAAAGCTATTGTGAAATTTTTGTGTAAAAGGAGATGTTAAAAATGGACAAAGAGTCAAGTGAATCACAGAAACAGAAGGGTGGCAATGAAGGCAACACCTTGTCATTCTATGGATCACTAAGAATTCCCTCCCTGCTGGTTCATCTGCAGGACGCCCTAGGCTCAAGCCTCCTTCAGGAGGCTTCCACGACACGCTCTTTCTTGTACCTTCTGCAGCCTCCAAGCAGAAACCAGCATTTCCCTCAGCAACTGCTGCCAGCTCAGAGCCAGCTCACAGCCCTCTCCCCTCCTCAGGGAACCCCCAGACCCCACCATACTCACCCACTTCTTTCATGTAATCGTCGAAGTTTTCGCTGGAGACCAGCTTCCAGGTTCCCACAAAGGCATCGCACATTCTGTGGACTTTGGAGATCTCTCTTCCAGGTGAGACAGAGGCCGCAGGAGGGGAAGGTGCTGTGATCCTCTTGAGTCCAAATAACTCCCTTTTAAAGATGTCCCAACCATGTGACCGCAGCAGTGACCAATAGGGGTGACCCCAGATCATTTCCTTCGTTACTAGCCCCTGTATTTTTTCCTCTGAGTCATGTTTTTAATAGAAATTTCTCAACTTTGCTTCTCCCTGGCAATGATCACTGGACTTAGAGTACAATTATTTTTAACCAGGAACAGCGTATTTTAAACGTTCCTGTTTTGGCTGTTAAATGCTCAGTGCACTGAACTTCCCCCTATTATTCCATATGTAACTTACCTCATTGAGGAGGAGACAATTACCTTGGGACACACTTTGACCCTCTTGTGTTGAGTTTCAATTTTACTGATACCACAGTAATGTGCTTAGAGTTCTGAATTTGAGGACAAAAAGCCTGCCTGAGAGATTCTTAATCTTAATGGTTCTTTTGTTGAGACAGTGTTGTTTCAGGGATTATAGCAAAATAAATAGTGAAATAATGTTGAAATAGTCGTGGTATGTTAAGTGACATATATTACTAAACCTGGTTTTTACTTTTGTATTGTGCCTGATAGAAAATTGAAGTTGCTCATGTGGCTTATGTTCTCTTTCTTTTGGGAGGGCGGTGTGAAGAACAGCACAGTGACACCCTGTCCAGTTCTTTATACACTTGTGACTCAGATGCTGTGATGACCACAGGGATTACAGCGAGCCTCACCAGGCATCGGCCTGCTCTCAAGGGCCTTTCATTCCCCCGCTGGGGAAGAAGATGGTGTGCAAAGGGACAGTTAAGAAAGCCTCTGCTAAGAGCAAGCAGCACACGGTGGGCTGACACCTTGGCTGCTCTGAGAGGTGAGACTAGATAGAGCCATCTGGAGGAGTGGCACAACCGGCTCACTCAGACATAGCCATGCAGCTGGTCTGTAAGTCAGGACAAGTGTGGATGGGTGTGCCTCGTAAGAAAAGACCAACTTTAACGGGGCCATAGTGGCACACGCCTTTAATCCCAGCACTAGGGAGGGCAGAGGCAGGCGGATCTCTGTGAGTTCGAGGCAGCCTGGTCTACAGAGCAAGTTCCAGGAAAGGCTCCAAAGCCACAGAGAAACCCTGTCTCAAAAAACCAAAAAAAAAAAAAAAAAAAAAAGACAAGACCAACTTTAAGACAACAACCTTTGTCCAGATTCACCCACTGTGAGATACAATCAGGTATCCAAAAAATACACCAAGGCAGTCTTCACTGACCATGTGCCTAAGAGTTCATTGTTCTATTGTTAACACAAAACAGAAGTTCATAATAAAATTTCATTGGACCCGCAGCCTGTGTTCTTATGTTTTCATGTTTAGCAGCTGATCCTTAGCAGGGGATGGTACAAATGAGATCTGCTAAAGACAATCATATGTTCCTGTAATTATTTCTAATAAGGAGAGCAGTCTACAGGAATGTCTCTTTAACTTACATAACAGTGACTTCTGCAAGAAGTTTGGAGGTAACACTTGTAGGAAGCGACAGAGCAGCCCAGCTCTTACCTAAAGGGATGCTGGTGTCAGAAGCAGCTCCATATGTATTCCAAACACACGGGGGCTCCTGTGCCAGACCACATTCTTACCATACAGTACATTTTATTATACATGTACTAATTTATGTCTCAGGAAAGGCAAAGAGCTTTCCAGATAGTGAGGTGCTCAGTGTAATGAGGGGGTCCTTGTCTTACAGCTGCAGCACAAATGGAAGTGAAAGCCGTCTGCTCAATGCTTAGATCCCTCAGAAATTACTTCATCTCTGTCCTTAAAGGGCTTCTATTGCTCACATGATAAGAAAATGTATCTCCTCATCGTGACCAGCTGGTGGATTGTATAAATAAATAAATAAATAAATAAATAAGACAGTATAAAGTAAGGGGAATCTTGTTTAAAAGCTCAGTGTTGAGATGGTATGACGGAACATGCCTATAACCCCAGCACCTACGAAGCTGAGGCTGGAGGATTGTGAGCGTGAGGCCACCCTGGGCTACAGAGTGAAACTCCATCTGGAAAAGAAATTAGTAGTACACGATTTGGGGTACAATGTTGTTTGAGCCTTGTCTCCCTAAGCATTTGTGGTGAGCGCCTACATTTAACCAGGGCTGTAGCAGTCATCTCTTTGTTAAACAGGCAGGCTTTGTACTGCTCAGCTTTCCAACAGGGTTTTACTGTGGACATCCACGCTGGCAAAGAGCCTTCAAGATACTTTTAGTTTTGCAAGTTTGATATGTCCAAGGCACCAGCTATGTGGGAATAAGGAATAAAACATGACCACATGGGCTAGAGCAATTGCTCAGCAATTAAGAGCACCTAACGCTCTTGCAAAGGACTCTAGTTCGGGTCCCAGGACCCATGGAACAGTTCACTAGTGTCTGTAACTCCAGTTCTAGGGGATCTGATGCTCACTCCTAACCTGCCTGACCTCCTGGGTTTCTGCATGTACATGGTGCACAGATACCCAGATACATATACATAAAATAACTTACATAAATTAATCAATATTTTTTAAATGGCTTCTGATTATTTTCAATAACCCCAGTTCCTACTTAGCTTACAGGCAAAGGAAAAATGCAAAGTCAAAATGTTTTCTCTTAATAGCTGCCTTTAAATGAGCATTTATAAAACAAAAGGCACCTTGCTTCCCTGAAATTTTTATACTTTTATCATCTTTCATCAACATAAAATCTGTAGATGTCTCCACCCTATCCTGTCTTTTCTCATCCCTATATTTCCCCATCCATGACTTAACGTTTCTAGCATTTTGCTCATTTGTTGAGTGTTAATTAATAAAGTAATTCACAAAATGAGGGCGATATGCCACATAGCCGTGCTTTTGTGTAAGTTTTAAGGCAAGAAACCACGAGCTGCAAGAATGTCTCTTTGCAGTGTAGAAACGTGAGCACAGCAGCCTTGGAAGAGTGACATGTGAAGGCCACGGTGCTCTCATGCCAAACTATGGACAGGGCAAGAGTTCTGGCTGACGAAGGTCAGAGCAGGGGAGACAGCAACGAGACAGTGGCAATGCAGCGGGGAAACCTAGAAATCTAGATGCTCACCAGGATCCTAAACGCAGACAAGTTAATGGGAGACGGTTGGCATTGGCCATGAGAAGAATTCCCGCAGGAGCACCTGTCATCCGCAACACATACCAGCGGGGTGCTGCCCCCATGGAATGACAGCAACTCAGGAAACTGAAGCAGGAGAATCACCTAAGTTCAAGGCCTGCCTGAGCCACAGAGTGAGTTCAAGGGCGTCCTAGTGATTTTAACAATGAGCAAGTCTCAAAACTTAAAAATTAAAAAATAGCCAGGATATACAAACAAACAGCAAAAACAAAAATGACGCAGCAGATTAATATTTCCTCAGAGTCGCGGGGAAGGGTCTGCACTGGGGGCAGCCTGGCTTTGCACTGGGGAGGCATCCTCGGAATCTCAGGGCCCATGGGCAGACGCCCTGGTCCAGGCTGCTTGCCTTGTGCTTGGCTCCTCTATGGGCTCTTTCTGTGGAATGCATTTCTCTGACCTTTGCCTTTGTTTGTTTCTCTTGGAGGAAATGAGCTTATTATTCCTGATGATTTTTAATTAATGAGGAAACAGACCCTCTCTGGATTGTGAAGAGTAATGACCAAGCTGCAATGGGAGGAAAGGTTTTCACAGTTTGCACATGCCAGCGAAGGTAAGGGTTCATGCCCAGACTCCCGTTTTACTGGAGGCAAAGTTCCTTTGCTAATGCTCAGTCACTACCTGTGTTTGGGTGTTTACTAGCAAGTTTAAGATGAACCTTTAATTGAGAATGTAGGCACATTTTCTCTTCTTCTTCTTACTGACGGGATGCCGACCACGGGAACTGTTCTGTGTCCCCTATCCAGCTAGACCAGTGTGTCTTCCTTACATGTATGGTTACAGTGACTCTTTGACCTCAAATGGTGACAGCTTGGGAAAGAGTGAGTAAGCCATAGGCTCTGCCTCTGGTAAAGGCAGTGATTAATGACAGACGTGAAGCCTTGGCGGCCCTTGGGTAACTTCTTCATTTGCCTTCTTGCTCACAAAAGGAACTCCACACAGAGTTCCAGGTGTGCAAGCAGGCGACCATGGTGTTGGGGTGGTGGTGACAGAGCACTTTCTGAGTATAAACTATAAACTACTTAGTCTTCATTTCATAAAGCAAATCCCATTAGGAACTCACTGTAGGCAAAGGTGAACTCTCAACCAGAAAATGCAGAGAAGAACTTACCGACAGGTCAGCTGCACCACCAGAAGTAACCAAGAAAAAAATATCCATGAGGCCAGCCACGCATACACACACACACACATACACACACACACACATGCACACACACACCCCACATTCTCTTCTTTGTGTTTGCATCTTAATACCTTTACCAATCTCAACTGCTTGTATTTTATATATTTTAAAGTTTCACATATATAATATAATTTACTTTATACAAATAGAGCTAAATACAAAGAAGATATCAAATCCCTGAGAAGTGGCAGTTGTGCCCGGCACTGCTGGTGTTCTGATACTTGAATAAGGCAGGAAGGTAGGCCTATAGGGATCACTATCAGCTCGTGGAGACCATAAGAACCTCAGTTTAGCTAGCTTTTATCAGTGAGTAGCAAGGACAGGGGTGTGTGACATATAAGCACTGATTAAGGATGACTTGAGTAGAATTCTGGGCAACACTGTGTGAGGTGTGGTTGTCTAGAGCAAGCCTAGAAGACCCTGTAGGAGCAGCTCTGTCACTAATCCCAGGTACCCTACTCCCTTGCCTCCTTTAACCTGAGCTTCCTTTTTCAAAAAGCTGAGGACTTAGTAAGGAAAGTGTATTTTAATCACCAATGTTACAAGGGTGTACCATATGTCTGTGCTTATGGATCATGAAGTGTCGGTTCAGTTATCTTGTCTGTTCTGACTGTGGGTGGGTAGTTCTGGCACCAGCCTGAACCTCTAGAAGGAGGAAACCCAGGGGCTTCCTGCAAATAATGGGCTTAGCTCTCAGTAGATGAATAAGATGATACCTGAGAGAGAGAAAACAAGGACATTTTGGAAGAGAGGGGGCTTGAAATGGAAGACAGGATAGGGAAGGAAGGGAGCCATGATGTTTGGGTGCCCAACGTTGCAGACAACACGGAAACCACAGAAATAAAGCCACAGAGGATGGCACATGCCATAGTGGGCTCCAGCTGTGGCTTGGTCTTGCTAAGGAGGCAGAGCAGGGACAGCTCGTCCCGAGTGACCGGATGACAAGGCACGGGACACTGGGCTTTCAGGAGACCGCGGGTGCTGTGACACTTCCACCAGTGAACTCTGGTCCAGTGAGAAAACACAAATGTCAGGCATCTGGGAACTCAATTTGCCGTCTGGGTGTGCACTTCCCTCTCGACTACAATCCTCCTCACTGGGTGAAATGTGCATTCTTGCATCTGGTGTGTGGTTTGCCAAGATTCCCCATGGCTCTCTGTGATTTTCCAGTTACATGGTGCTTGCTGGGAATTCTCTGCTCTAAAGATATGTTGCTTTAGAGCTGTCATTGCGTTCAAATTTATATTTAGGGATGATAATACGCTATGGCATTTTTGCTATTGTCTTATAAATCATATTGCAGGCCAGAGCAATGTCTTGAGCATTGGCATTAGCCATGTCGGGACTCTTTCTCTGCTCACCGACCTGCAGCCCTTAGCTGGCTGATTGGACTCTGCACACTCTGCATTCTCACCTGCAGCCGGAGAGCTGCGTTTGATGGCTATCGCCTGAAAATCAGCAGCCTGAACTGACAAATTCTTTCACAGGTTGCTAGCTCTGTCTCATGTCACATGTAGCCTGTTGCTTGAGTTATAGAGATCACATCGACTCAGAAGAAAAATCACACCCGTGGGACGCCTGCACTGGGAAGAGTTGGACTTTTTCCTGACCCAAAATATCCTTGCTCAGAAAAGCACTCTGTGGACTTGGAACTTTCAGAGGGCTCAGTTCTCTGCGCTGGTGACTATTGAGTAAGAGCATATTCTTCAGGTTTCGAAATTGACTCTAAGAAATTAGTGAAACACAAGCTGAATTGTCTTGATATGCATGATTCAGAATAAGAGCTATTTTTTTTTCCTCAGGTTTGGGGATGGTATTCAGCGGTAGTTCACTTGCCTGACCGTGGTCAATCTCCAGTATTGCAGTAAAGAAAGCAATTGTTTTCTCAAGAAGCAATACTGTGTTGGGCTTAGGAAACATATAGACTACATATAAACATGTAGATAGACTGACGTATTGGAAAGGTTCCATCAGCTGTCAGGATGGAACCCAGGGCCCCGCACAGGCTGGGCAAATACTTTACCACCTATCTACATCTCCAGGCTCTAAACTGGAATGTTTGTAATGCTTAAAAAATAGTGAAGTCCCTGGCTATGACTGCACGTATGTGCACGTATGTCAGCCCTTCAAGGTGCCAGGGCTGGGTCCTGCTTCCAGACTACTCTCAAAGGCAGTAATGGCACTTTTCAGCCCCTTGAGATGTAGGTGGCCAACCTCTGCCTTATGGAGATAAAAGCCCTGGGACAGGACAGAAAATCCTGCCAATCCCTGAGCTCAAAATCCCAGCAAGTTTTGAACTTGCCCCAAGATCAGGTCACAAAAATCCCACCAATCCCAGGCCATCCTGAAAAGCCCTCCCCTACACACACACCAAGAAACCCTATATAAAGTCTGCCTCCTGCTCAGCTCTTCGCTGCTTCCCTCTTGTGTCTTTCCCAATAAATCTGTGTGAGGTTTGTTGTGCAATGTGACTTCATGGTCTTCCTCGGCTCCCGACTGCCAGGAAACCTTTACCCTCAGAGCTGTAAGACAATGTGTCTGTCTGTAATCCCAGGACTCTGGAGGCTGAGGCAAGAGGATTGTGAGTTTGAGGCTAATCTGACCTTATTTTAATATACAAGAAAATTAGCATACAAAATTAAAATTATGTAGATATGGAAGCAAAGGTAATTGTTCTAATCTGATATTTTAATATTTGATATTTAATATTGATAATTTTGATATTTTAATAACTCAATTCATTGATGAGTATGGCAAACAGGTTTGACATCCTTTCTGAGATAAAATGATTCACAATTCAAATTCTTTTAGACTGTTTATTCTCCTGAATTGCAGAATGCCCCATGGGGACTGAAGAAGGTGTTGTGTGAGCAGAAATCTTTAATACATTCATGTGCTAAATATGCTTTTCAACAGTGTAGATCTTCTTTTAATTTGAAAAGAGACCTACAGAACACTAAATCGGATTTAGCTTCACGACAGGGCTGTGTTTCTCAACACGATGGTTTCCATGCCAAAGCGAGCACAATGGAGTCCATTTGACCATTTCACAACACCCCTGGCCATGCTGCGCACGCCAAGAAGCCTTGTCCCAGTGACCAATAGGTGCATGAAGCAATGAAGTCTACCAAGAAGGTTTGCAGTTCTGAAGGTCACAGTCATTCTCCAAAGACCAATCAAGAAGCAATCACTATCAAATGTCTTTGGTGATTGTAAAAACTGCTTTTGTTCTGCTGAACTTCTCTGTTTTCAAATTTGACAACCAAAATACTACAAATGCAAAGCTTTCTGAGTGCCCACATGACTCCACAAGCTGGAGTTCCACCTCGTGTCACAGGCTACACAGCCAGAATGGTGACGCCTTCAAATTCTTTTTTTTTAATAGCTATTTATTTATTATGTATACAATATTCTGTCTGGACACCAGACCTCATTCCAGATGGTTGTGAACCACCATGTGGTTGCTGGGAATTGAACTCAGGACCTTTGGAAGAACAGGCA
Source organism: Microtus ochrogaster (assembly GCF_000317375.1). Classification (NCBI taxonomy): domain Eukaryota; kingdom Metazoa; phylum Chordata; class Mammalia; order Rodentia; family Cricetidae; genus Microtus; species Microtus ochrogaster. The sequence continues at coordinate 1,863,635 of NC_022031.1, forward strand.
ATGCTCTTAACCACTGAGCCATCTCTCCAGCCCCCTTCAAATTCTTTTAAAAATCACCTTCGGGTTCTGTGTAGGACATGCACATGGATCATGAATGAACTTTTTTTTTTATTATGTGTACAGTATTCTCAGTATTCTGTCTGCATGTATGCCTGCAGGCCAGAAGAGAGCATCAGATCTCATTACAAATGGTTGTGAGCCACCATGTGAACTCAGGACCTTTGGAAGAGCAGGCAGTACTCTTAACCGCTGAGCCATCTCTCCAGCCCCATGAATGAACTTTTGCTTAGACTTGTATCCCACTCTCAAGGAAGTTCATTATTAGTCTGCCAGTAGTGACATATGCCTTTAATCCCAGCACTCAGGAGGCAGAGGCAGGAGAATCTCTGTGAGTTCAAGGCCAGCCTGGTCCACAGAGTGAGTTCCAGGACAGCCAGCATTACACACAGAGAAACTCTGTTTGGAAGAGAGAGACAGAGAGAGAGAGAGAGAGAGAGAGAGAGAGAGAGAGAGGAAGGACGAATACAAAGAAGAAAAGAAAGCTCATTATGCAAATATTCTAAAACTGTAAGAAAATCAAAAAAAAATCAAAATTCTAAAGTACCTCTGGTTCCAGACATTCTCTCTCTCTCTCTCTCTCTCTCTCTCTCTCTCTCTCTCTCTCTCTCTCTCTTCCTTCCTTCCTTTCTTCCTTCCTTCCTTCTTCCCGTCCTCTCCCCTTCCCTCCCTTTTTCTTCTCCTTCTTCTTTTTTATTTATTTATTTTGAGACAGAGTCTCACTATGTAGCTCTGGCTATCCTAAACTTCATTATGTAGATCAGGCTGGCTTTGAACTCACAGAGATCCACCTGACTCAAGAGCTGGGATTACAGACGTGCTATGTGTTGCACTGTCCCAGACACTATACACGAGAGGCAGTAAGTCTCTAATGCTACATATTGATAACAGAAATCTCCAGGATATGTAGTGTCATCTATGGCAAAAGCAGTCAACTTCTTTATTACCTCTCAGTCAATCAACCATCTATTGTCCAGTGTGTGTTAAGAACCAGGCATTGCAGGGTGGTGTTGTGGCACGCCTTTAATCCCAGCACTGGGGAGGCAGAGACAGGAGGATCTCTGTGAGTTCGAAGCCAGCCTGGTCTACAAGAACTAGTTCCAGGACAGGCACCAAAGCTACACAGAGAAATCCTGTCTCAAAAGACAAAACAAACAAACAAACAAACAATTTGCACTCTATATACTGAAGCCTGCATTTTCCAAATGTTCATTGATGTTTAACTGTATTTTGAAATTTGTATTTTTTAAAAATATTCTTTAGAGTATACTCACATTGGACTGGGGTGGGGGCTAGAGCATGCATGATCTTGTTGTACTGCCCTTCTAAGTAACGTTTCTCAAATTCTCCAAGGGAACAATACTGATCACAGAAAATGTCCTCTGTGCGGTGTCTCTTCCTTGCTACAATGTGTAAGTGTTTTTATAAAATGGCTTCCTCCCTCGGGTGAGTCAAAGGAAGGAATCAGATCCTTTCACAGCCTTATCAGACCAGCCTAGGAGCCCAGCATTGCCGGTGGTGCCAGAGCCGTTTCCCTGCATGCAGGCAGCTCCCCGGGCTTCTGATTGCTGATTTCCTTAGCGCAAAAGCCACAGTCCAGCTCCTACTCTTTCCCCTACTTGTCTGGCCAAGCTATGCAATTGGCATCCTTGCTTTCTCGCAAATCATTCCCAGGGACATTGTCTTCACTCTGTGATATTTGGCTGTTTTTTTTTCTGTGTCCTTTGACATACTTCTGAGTTCCTCTTAAGTGCAGAACAGGGACTATTTTAAATAAAGTCAGCAAGACACCCCCTCAGTTCACATCTTTGTGTTTTTATCCAAGGATTACTTATTGTTTATAATTTATTCATCGGTTGTCTTTATTGAAAAACGCATTTATCACAGAATAGTGTGCTATATTGATATTTGATAGCTGCAAAATATACCAGAAAATTAAAACTGTAGTGAGCAGACATTTTTCTCAAATGTGCATTATTTTGACTAGCTGCCTAGAACTATGATCTGAGAATAGAAGTTTAAAATGTGTTAGGCATATAAAACTGTACGGATAATATATAAACTGTATTTTATGTCACTTTAATCTGAAAATGTTATTGTTCTTTCATGGAACATAAGGTATATTGTTGCTAATATCCCTTCAATTACTGCGATTTTACACTGACGTTTAGAAAATCTTTCGAGAAAGCATAGATGATAGTGAGTTTAAAGACCTGCACTGACACTCTGTCTGTCACATGTGTGTGTTAGTTCAGTGTCTGTTGTGTTTCCCACTAAGGCTTGCAATGGAAGAAGTAACCTCAGAGGAAAAAATAAATGAAGAGTCACTTCAAACCCATCTCCCTTCCCTCTCTCTCCAGCTGGAAACCCTGCCTGGAAACCCCTGAAGATGACTTTATGAGTGGCAGCAGTCAAAATTATTTAATTTTTCAAGGCTCTCTCATTCTCATTACTATTCAGGCACTTAGTCAGCAAGTGTTTAGGAAGTGCCTATGCCTATAAAGCAGCTACTATCAGATGACATCATCCCCTTCTCACACTGGACAACTGTCTCTGCAAGTCAGAGGTGCGTTCATTCATAGACTGTATCTCCGTTAGTTCACAGACGCCATACAGCAGAGCGCCTCGTCGTGGACATGGCATAGTTACTACTGCAATGCTTATTCTTAATGGTGTTAGGGACAATCACAAACTTGTGCCCTGCACTGTGGAGGGTAAACTGCTGGTGGGAGCCTTGCTTCTGTCATTGCTCTGAGACCATCAGTGGAGTCAGGCTTTGGTTTGGAGAGTGGGGTCCACATTCAGCTGGCCAGAGTGGACCATATTGCTTTCTGGCCAACTCAGAGAAGATAGATGGACACACAAGAGGAATAATGGGTCGTGGAGAGGTCAAAGGATGCTCAGTGTCTCCAGCAGGGAAGCGTGGAAAGTAGAGGTTACTGATTGTTTTCTCTGTCTTTCTGTGGACCAATCAGGTTTTACCCAGAATTTGACTGTGGACCATTTTTTATTAATAAAACAATACAAGAAGCCGCTTTAATAAACTTTTAAATAAATAAATTGTAGAGTAATATTCTAAACAAATGTACCCAAGATTTAGATGGATTCATTCATTCATCTACTTGGAAAGGCAGAAAATCTCTGTGGATGAATCACGCTTTAGTGCAAAGTTGAGAGATAGAGAGCGCACCAAACGGTCATGAGCGGCTGGTGCAGGCGGAGGCGTCTCTTCATGCCACCCTGTGATCATCCGTGAATCAGCATAGAGGAGGAAGCTGGAAATGCTCTAGGGCTACATTACGAGAAGCTTTACATCCTTGCACAGGAACTGAAGTTTAGCATGGGAAAATTGCAGTGCAGTCTTGAACAAACAGAAGAACAGGTGGAAAACCAAAAATTCATCACGTAAAATAATTCCAGCAAAAATATAAAAATTGGAGCCGAAATCAATAGTTAGAGCTAAACAGGAAGCAGGGAAGCCAAAGGTCCACGGAAGGCATGAAGGCTAGGGGGATGTCTGATTAGAGAGCTTAGCAGAAGCTCACCCTGTTCCAGCAATTCCCTAATAGTCCCTTCTCTGTGTGTGTGTGTCTTTCTCTGTCTCTCTCTCTGTCTCTGTCTCTCTCACTCTCTGTCTCTCTCTGTGTCTCTGTCTGTCTGTCTCTCTCTGTGTCTCTCTCTTTCTCTCTCTGTCTCTGTCTGTCTGT
>NC_022031.1:1867498-1870670 GCF_000317375.1 Microtus ochrogaster
CTCTCTGTCTCTGTCTGTCTGTCTCTCTCGTGTGTGTGTGTGTCTTTCTCTCTGTCTCTCTCACTCTCTGTCTCTCTCTGTGTCTCTGTCTGTCTCTCTCTGTGTCTCTGTCTGTGTCTCTCTGTGTCTCTATCTCTCTCTGTCTCTCTCTTGTGTGTGTGTGTGTGTGTGTGTGTCTGGCTTCTTAGACTCCTGAAGGTGCAGCATCAGAGAACAGGTGATTGCTGAACTCTACAAATGAGCCACGTTCCCTTCTCCTTCTGTTCTTTCCTACCAAACAGAACAATGTGGCCTTCTGGTCACTTGCCAAGAAGCACCTTGCAGGCTGTTCGGGATATCCACTCTTGGACCTTAAACCAGGAATAAGATTCACCTGGGGGCTAAGCTTTTAAACGCCCACCACCATTAACTAAGTGGCTCTTACTCAGAACCCATCCTTTAACTGGCTTTGGAACTTTTAAAACTATTCTTGGAGGCGCCATCTTTCTGCAGATGTGAAGGCCAGGGGTGAGCAGAGGCCTGACCCAGCAAGGACATTCCCAGAGGCTGGGTGCTTAGTCAGATTTAGAAACCATTGGCTAAGACTGTCTTCCTGGTGAATTATACTTCTGATGCTTGAACAGATGAAATAATTAGTCATCTGACCTTTCCGGTATAATTACAAAGGAATAGCTGGGCTGCAATTTTAATTATGTGCAATTAGCCACAGAAAGATCTTGGAAAACAAGCTGAGATGAAAGATGACCCTTCTGACACCTTGCTGCTAGTAACTGATGGCCGTGAGACAGAACAGCCCGGTGAGCACAGTACTTAGCACCTTGCTGCTAGTAACTGATGGCCTTGAGACAGAACAGCCCGGTGAGCACAGTACTTGACACCTTGCTGCTAGTAACTGATGGCCTTGAGACAGAACAGCCAGGTGAGCACAGTACTTAGCACCTTGATGTCTACCAAGGTGCACATTATGCAGAAAACCCCCTGACACGGGACAAAGAATTCCCTTTGATCTAACCAATCCCATCAGAGCCCTTTTCTCTCTCCACCCTCACTGGTCCCAGAAATCCAGGGAACTCCCTTTGCCCAGGCAATGTCTGTGTTTCCAGTTTGGAAAACAAAGATCATCTTTTCTTACGGCTCATCTGGTAGGGTGTGTGAGGTTGGTTAAATCTGAAAAAAAAAAGATCCAATCTTAAGAACTGTTGGGGGTAGGATGAGTTAGGGTAGAAGAAAATTTTTCAAGGAAGCAGTTTAAACAGACAATAGCTTTCAGTTTTCAGGCAGTCTTTTGTAACCCTGACTCCACATCAACTTTTTTGCAGAATTTCAAACAAGAGCAAAGGCTGAGCTGTAGCTCCGTTGTATTCACCTCCAATGTGTGAGGCTCTGGGTTTGATCTCCAGTATACACACAGACACACACACACACCAACACACAGACACGCACACTCACGTGTACATACGTGTGAGCATGCACGTCCACACACACATGAAACAAAGCAGATTTCTAGTTTATGTCCATGGTATTAGAATCTAACTAAGTCCTGTAGCTCATGGTGTAGACCCTAGTCTTATGAATCTAGTGAGCACAGTATCATAGTTTATAGGACTTACTGTGAAATGAAAGTTTGAAAGCAGGAAATGTTGCAAAAGCACAACCTCATTCCACTAGCTACCATCCCTTGTAGCAGATCTGGCTCCTCCCTTTGGGGGGGGGGCGACTGTTAAATGAATTCCGATGGCTGTGCGTATTATGTCTTTTTTCTATAGAATATATTAGAGGGGGATTTGTACTGGCTTCTAAATGGAGATGATAAAAGAAAATTTCTTCCTGGAAGTGTTTCAGGGGAGCACTGATTATGGCTCAGTTTTGCTTTAATTCATCCTGGTGGAAGAAGTAAACAGGCTTCTCAGAAGAGAGACCTTTTGAGAGCTTGCAAGGAGGAGGGAAGATGGGCTCTCTCTGCAGTAGAACCAGAGGCTGCCTATAGTGCATCTTGCTTAAACAACCATGGGAAGAGTGGCATGCCAATAGCGGTGCCAACCAGGAAAAAGGAGAGTTTACCGTGACCTGACAGGGCTGCTCCCTCATTTGCCTGCAAAATTCCTAAAGAACAAACCACTGGAACCTAGAAGTACTTAGTCCAAGATTATTACGGAAGGATCCAGTCCACTGGGAGAGCCCTGATGCTGGCTGAGCTCAGTGCTGGGGGATGGGCTGGAGTTGGCCAGGTGGAGGGGGAGTGGAGGTCCGGATAGGTTTGTTGAGTCTGAGAAGGATCTAGGGGGTGGGAGAGGGGATGAGGAGCAATAGATTACAGTTTGGTGCTAAAGAAGTTTGGAGGGTACAGATTAGTCATTGAAATGTCTCTGGGGAAGGATGATCTGCTCATCTTGTGTGTGTGTGTGTGTGTGTGTGTGTGTGTGTGTGTGTGTGTGTGTGTACACGAGTCCTGCATGGTGATGATCAGCAAGAAGAAGCCATCAGGCAGAACTCTGGGGGCAAGTTCGTTCCTAAACCAAGTTAGTCCTAACATAATGGTACAAGCAGGGAGCAGTCTATGCTCAGCAGTAGGGGGCTTGCCCTCAATGTACCCGAGGTCAGTACCACGGGCACACGGCAGAAGGAGAGAAGTGACACCCCAAGTTTTCCTCTGGTCTTCACATGTTGCACGCATTGTGACATAACCCCCTAAATAAATAAATGAAATTTTCAAAATTAGAAGTGATGGAGAGATTAGAAAAATTCCCTGATGGTCCATTTTATCAAAACTACAAACTGGGCTGTGGTGGCACTCGGGAGGCAGAGGCAGGCGGATCTCTGTGAGTTTGAGACCATCCTGGTCAACAGGAGCTAGTTCTAGGACAGGCTCCAAAGGCACAGAGAAACCCTGTCTAGAAAAACTAAACCAAAAGAAAAAACAAAACAAAAGCAACAACAAAAACTACAAACGCCTTTAATCCCAGCACTTGGGAGACAGAGGCAGGCAGATCTCTGAGTCTGAGGGCAGCCTGGTCTACAGAGTGAGTTCCAGGACAGCCAGGACCGTTTCACAGAGAACAAAACAAAACAGGTGAGAAGGGTCACGGTGTTGGATGAGGAAGTGCCGGCGCTTGTGGGTCACGGTGTTGGATGAGGAAGTGCCGGCGTTTGTGGGTCACGGTGTTGGATGAGG
>NC_022031.1:1870785-1874964 GCF_000317375.1 Microtus ochrogaster
TTGGATGAGGAAGTGCCGGCGTTTGTGGGTCACGGTGTTGGATGAGGAAGTGCCGGTGTTTGTGGGTCACGGTGTTGGATGAGGAAGTGCCGGCGCTTGTGGGTCACGGTGTTGGGTCACGGTGTTGGATGAGGAAGTGCCGGCGCTTGTGTTCCTTTCATTCTTCTTGCCCAATGTTCTTTCCCACGCCTTTTTTTCGGTCAAGATTACATGTGCTGGCCAGAAGTGGTGGCACACACATATAGTTTCAACATTCAGCAAGAGGATTGTCATGAGTTCAAAGCTATGCGGAGCTACAGAGTTAAGGGGGAAAAAAAACTTTCTCCAAACAAAGCAAAACAAAAACCCAAAGCAAACGACAAAAGCCTAAGTTACGGCAGCAGCCAGCCCTATGCCTCCACATCAGCCCACTCACCGCACCTAAACATGGACCGTTGATAAGATTATTTTTTCCTTAGTTTTTCACTGCTGCTTGGATATTAACTTTAGATGAACTGAAGCTGCTAGGGATCCCCCCCAAACTCAGACCAAACACACAGAACTCAACCAGGCTTTCAAATCAGGGTTTACAATATGCAGTACTGCCAAAGCTTCCCTGAGGTTTGCTGTGCAGGATCCGCGTGAGGAGTTTGGAGCTGGGGGTGGGGGTGAGGGACCTCACAAATTCCAGGATGGCAAAGCTCCGTGTTCTGGCTGGGAAAGAGGTCTGGGAAATTAGAGAGGCGGGTAAGGCATACCAACGATGAGATAAAATAAATATGTGTCTATCTACCCAGACTTCAAGAAAACTTGACAAGATTTTCTTTCCTAACCCAGAAATGTGGTGCTATCTGCTCACAGATGACTTGCTTGTTGCGAGTCAGCACCTCCCAAATGAGAGTTCCCTGCGTGCAGACTGTCTGAAGACCCTGTTAAAAATGGGAGCTCCATGCCAGGCGATGGTGGCGCAGGCCTTTAATCCCAGCACTTGGGAGGCAGAGGCACGCGGATCTCTGTGAGTTCGAGACCAGCCTGGTCTACAGAGCTAGTGCCAGCACAGGCTCCAAAGCCACAGAGAAACCCTGTCTCGAAAAACCAAAAAAAAAAAAAAAAAAAAAAAAAAATGGGAGCTCCAGGCTTTGTCCCCAGCTGTCCAGCTGTACTTTCTGGAATGTTCTTATTCAGGGCCTAGACAGATGCCTCCTGGGTAAGAAAGCATGCCCTTTTCAGTTCCCAGCGCAGGTCAGGGGGCTGTCAACTCTATATTGACCCCTAGAAGATGTAGCGCCCTCTTCTGACCTCCGTGGCCACTGCTTTTGTTCACAATCCACCAATCCACATACAGATTAAAAAAAAAAATTCTTACACAAAGTCATATACTGATGAATACCTATAATCCTAGCACACGGGAGGCTGAAGCAGGAGGATTGCAAATCTCCCTAGACTGCATAGTGAGTGAGACCTTGGATCAAAAGAGTAACAACAAAAAATCGTCTATGTAATGAAAAATAGTCACCTGACTAAGGGCTCGGTCATCTAACTTAACCTCCCCTAGGTGCTTTGATCTTAGTTATTTTAACTACGTAAAGAAAATAATCTCCCTAGAGATATTTTATTTCCAAAAGTGACCTTACCTTCCTAGAGCCCTGAAGTTGGATCTGATTACCTCTGCATTATCCGATAGCAGCAGCTCCAGAACCTACCACCCACATTTCCCTATCAGTTGGTTCCGAAGATTCATCCCTGTCTCCTCCTATTTATACACTCTTCTCCAAAATGTAATTTGTCCTCCATCCTCCCTGTGAACTGACCCTCCTCAGACTGCTCCTCCTTTGTCCTCCATCCTCCCTGTGAACTGACCCTCCTCAGGCTGCTCCTCCTTTGTCCTCTGAAGTCTTGACACACTAGAACTTTCATTGGGGATTTGTCCTGAGACAGAACAGCTTTGTGGTGGCCAACCTTGCTAACACAGCACTATGACTCATATTGGCATCAGGGACTGTTTTTGCTGGTGAGACTGATAAAAAAACATCCTGTAAATTATTATTTAAAATAGTTTTATCCCAGTGTGGTAATATACTCCTCTAATCCCAGTTTGGGGGAAGCTGAGGCAGGGGAATTAAAAGTTTGAAGTCATCTTAGGTAGATAATCAAGTGCTACAGAGGAAAATAAACCATGCTCACAGTCAATTATCATGGAAGAGCCCCCGAAAAATCAACTGTACAGCTACTGCAAGCTTGGCTCTTGATGGATTTAAGTCCCCACGAGTTTAGTTTTTATTAACTAAATGTAGCCAGCAGTTCACTGTCTGTGTCCAAGCTTCTCAATTCAGAAACTCTATGACTTATTTCCAAACCACTCAGTTTCAAGTAAATATTTTTAAAAGTAGGCTTTTTACTAGCTGTGGCTTCTGAAGGAAGTGGCTCTGATTGAGACGCAAGGCTGCTGTAGCCGCGCCGGCTTAGCGGCTACTGTGCCTGCTGCCTAAATGTCACTACTTGAGTTTGGGCTCCCATCACCCACATAAAACCTGGGCATGGAAGAACATACTGAGCACTGAGAAGGGTCGAGATAGGCAGACCTCTGGGGCACATTGACCAGCCAGCCGAGGGAACTTAGCACGTTTCTGGCCAGAGAGTGACCCTGCCTCAATAAACAGAGTGGGGGGTGCCTAAGGAGGACAAGCACAAACAAATGTGCACACACGGACACACTTCATTCATGTAAGATTATGATAAGCAGTTACTGTTCTTAACTAATTTGGTAGCAGAAGGTCTTTAAGTATTGTCTAATTATCAGCTTTAACCAGTTGAGTTATTTGAAATATCTATCTTCTCATCTGGAATTCATACTTTTGAAACTTGTGCCCTTCAGGTTTTGGGGAGGACAAAGAACACCCTCCCCACAGTGAGAGACTTCATAGAGACAGAAAGTCTAGGATGTGCAGAGTGAAGCCCCAGTGTCTCTCTGGAAATTCTCTGTGCTGTGCCCATTGAGGGAAACAAATACAGCAGGCAGAATGAAGCCCTGCACCTCCTCAAGGACCGTCCCCCATCTTGGTGGTCTTCCATTATCTCAACTTCATCTTTCTCTGTAATCGTTTAAGAGACTGGACACTGAGAAAATCTACAACTACGGCGTTATCCATCCCATATTTAGGCTTCTTGAGCACCTGTTTGCCATTGTTTGCGTGTTCCAGAATGTGCTCTATGAAAAAGGGAAGCAGGAAGGGTGGAGACCGGGGACAGGGAGCTAAGAAAGCAAGGGACATGAAAAATATTCTCATAGCCATGATCGAGCAAGGACATGAAAAATATTCTCATAGCCATGATCGAGCAAGGAACGAGAAAACAATCCAAAGACTACATCTGGCAACATTGATCTTCTGAAGAGTTTATTAAGACAAAATATCTTAAAAATATTAGAACAAAAAAGATAATTTGTTTTCTATTTTTAAAAAATGATTAAAAAAGTGAAAAAAATCAGAACCAAAGGTTTAGTGATAGGTGAATCAAATAGCAATATGTTGAAAGTTACTGAGTCAAAAAAAAAAAACATTAGAATTGTGATGGGTCTTAGCAACTTTTGCCTTCATAAGTCCCTTCTACCATGATATATCAATATCAAAAATGATTTTGAAAAAACTTTTAAACATTTTTTCTATTCTGTACAAAAATTAATGGATTTTTTTTTTTGAAAAGTCCCAAAATTTCACATTTTCCTAGAATGGGAGAACAGGGGAAACATTCTTCACTGAGTTCAGTCTTTTCTTGTTATTTTAAAACATTAAGATCATTACAGGTTTCAGAAAGTAGCACGAGCCATGTGCAGTGTTCCTGTATCTGGTGGAGACATATGTTCTGCGTCTGTGAGATGGAGGCCATCCCTGGTGTGAAGTGAGAAGTCTGTCTGAGCCATTGGCAGCTTCACCCAATAATGGACCCTCTATATGGCAGGTAGTAGCCCAGTTCCAGTCAGAAGGCTGGGCCAGATCTCCTTTTTAACCTTCCTTCCCTCACAGCGGCAACTTCTTTACTGGTAGAGCACCTCAGAGCCATTTACTTACTAACTTACTTGACTTCTGCTTAACTAAATTACAGCCTAATGTGAGGAGCTGTGTCTGAGGAGCTGTGTGTGAGGAGCTGTGAGGAGCTGTGTGTGAGGAGCTGTGTGTGAGGAGCTGTGTGTGAGGAGCTGTG
>NC_022031.1:1875214-1880212 GCF_000317375.1 Microtus ochrogaster
TGTGAGGAGCTGTGTGTGAGGAGCTGTGTGTGAGGAGCTGTGTGTGAGGAGCTGTGTGGTTTGCTGCACTGCACTTTGACTTTCCAGCATTCTCTTGTTCAGCTTTTTTCTGGGAGGTTCTCTGCACATTCTGCTTTAGAGGGACATGAAGACAACTGCCATGGATTAAGATGAATTAATAAACTGAATGACTTAATAAGCATTAGTGATCAAGATGACGACAAAGATGATAATGACTACAATGGTCACTATGTTTTTCTTATTCTTGTTTATTCATTAAAAAGGAATACATGTACATAAATTTTATCTACCCTCGATCAAATATACTTAATATTATCTATGTGTTATTTAACAATAGTATTCCTATACCCAAAGGAAAATAACAACAAATTATAAATGTTTTATAATTTCATAAAATAATGTAAGTTAGTTTTTAAACCCAGAATTTATTAGACTAGAATTAAGTCAAAATGGAAAAGGAAGCAGGGCATGAAGTCAGTGGTGACCTAGGGCTTTCAGCTTCTCTTCTGCTGCTGCTGTAGCAAACCAGGAAGCTGGTGAAACATGAGGAATAGCCAAAGCCTCCCCTAATGCTACCCAATGATAGCATAATGCTCTCATGCAAAAGAACCAAGCTCGTGATCTCTCATCAATAAAAGTATTCCTTTTGACAGTGCACTTGGCACATCTGTCAAAATGGCAGACTCTTTTGAAAAATCATGGTTTATAACCCCCAGTTGTTGCCCTAACTCACCCCTACTTCAGTACTTCTGACTTTAGTAGGCATCGCACAATTGGAAACATGAATTAAATAACAGAAAAGTTATATTTCCATTTTGTGAAATGTTAAACTGTGCCCTTATTAGCAAAGACCACATTGAAAGAATTAATTGTATTGAGCCTGGGATTATGTTTGCTTAGCATGCACTGGGCTCAATCCTCAGAATCCTAGTGGTCAGACATGGTGGCCATGCCTATGATCTTAACACGCAGGAGATAGAGCAGGGAAGATTGGAGTTTAAGGTCATCCTATATTATATAGTGGTTTTGAAGCCAGCCTGGAATACATGAGAACCTATCAGAAGAGGAAGGAAGGGAAAGAAAGAGGAAGGACTGAAGAAGAGAGGAAAAGGTAGGGGAGAGCAATGTGTGTAACTAGCAATGGGCTAAGGACATGAACAAGTGAAGCAAAGTCACAGGACAGAGGCAGAAGAATGCTCATGATAAATAAGGTAGGATACACAGTTAAGGATACACAGAGGTAGAGATAAAGAACCAAAGTTGGGAGTTGTAAATCATTCCCAGCTCAAAAGAATGTATCTAAGGTAATTTTAAGGTAGGAGAGATGTAAGTTTCATCAGCTCGAGTTTGGAATATACTGTGATTCAGCCATTATACTTCTGTGTTTTCTTTAGAGCTGAGAGGTCATGTGTTTTACTTGCCTCTCCACTAAGAGCTTGTCTTAGAAACACTCCAAGTGTGTTAATGTGGACTAGACATTTTAACCATCACAGCATCCCTACAATGTGAGCATAGCTGCCATTGCACGGTTACAGTTGGGGAGAGTGAGATGTGAGATTTGGATCAGGTCACACAGAGGCATAGTCACACAGTCCCTGTATTTAACCTCAAGTGTCAGTGGCACACACTCCTGTGGTTGTAAGGAGCACACTGGTCCCCCAAAGCCTACCCAAAACACCCTATAACTCTGAAAGAGTCGCTGTCAATGCTTTTCATCTGTCTTGCTCCACACACCCACTCCAGGTTAGAAGGCTACACAGTGCTCTCTGTGAGAGCCGCACCCACAGCCCTGCTGGAGCTGCTGCAAAATGACTTCCCCAGAGACAGGAAGAAAATGGTAAAAGGCTCCCTTCTTCTGCTTGCCTTATGCCTCTAATGGTACCCTAATATGGACCACCTTTGATCGATAAGGCTACTAATGTCACCCTACTTCTTAGTAGCATTTGTTCACATCCCATATTTTATCTAAGCACTTCCTGAATCTAAATTCATGTTATCTTCTAAATCTGAATGTCACCCAAAAGAAAATAGAATACTGTTTCTCAACCTGTGGGCCACGACCCCTTTGGGGGTCACTCATCAGATTTCTTTTAAACCAGATATTTACTTTTTGATTTATAACAGTATCAAAATTACAGTTATGAAGTAGCAACAAAACAATTATATGGTTGGGGGTAACTGCAGCAGGAGGAATGGTAAAGGTTCGCAGCATGCAGAAGGCTGAGACCCACTGAAGTAGAAGGTTACAGTATTTACAACCTGCGGGGTGGGGTTGTCTCAGGAATCAATTGAAGATATATATTTTTTCCTTTACAAAAAAAAAAAAGGTACTACCTCTGTGCTCAGAGTTGACAAATACTGGCTTACATTTGTCATAATCCATATAATTATTTTATATTTGTACTAATTTCTTTTTGGACTGAACAATTGTGTGGACGGAGGAATTTGAAAATACAAAGGCCTGTGCCTGGCTGTGCATCTTCAGAGCTGGAGCAGGGCTGCTCCCTTCCGATCTTCCCAGTTCAGCCACTGTTCGAATTCAAGAATAACCTGACTTCGGCACAATTTGGCAAGAGGACAGCGAGAAGAGAAAACCCTCGCAGCTGCACCCAACCCATCCTGCCACGGTTGTCCACACTCCGTCTCCCAAGATCCGTCGAGCCGGAGCTCATCCAGTACTGGAAAATTACTGAGGTTAATCTGGTACTTTCCCCAACAATAGACATTGTTTCAGACACTTTGAAAGAGACCTTGAAGATAGAAAAGCATTTGAAGAGCCAAAGGAAAGATTCCTGATAGGAGATATCAGGGAGGTGGAAGAATTAGAAAATGACTTACACTAAATACATGCTCTGATATTGGGAATAAGCTTTTGGACAAGTAACTATGATTTCACTCCTACATTCTATAGAAAACCTATATTTTCTTCACATGTGTTTCCTTTAGATCTCAACCTCATAGGTTTTGGGTAATTTGCGAAAAACTGAAAATGTATCAAAAGTAAAAAATGAATGGTTCAGAAAAGGCTGGTGTGCCTGGGCACCTATTAGAATGGATCGAAGTTAAGGGAATGCCATCCATTGGCACAGAGGTGACAACATAAACTTCACACACAGTGCTGGTGGGAGTGTCCTGTTCTTTAGCGTCCAGTCTGTGTTTACTGCTCCCAGCCATTCCCCTCTCTACTCACCTGAGGGAAATGGGGTGGAGAATGTGTGCAGCACAGTCAACAATCAGGGCTCAGCCCTAGCACAGGAGGGGGCACGCCAACAATCAGGGCTCAGCCGTAGCACGGGAGGGGGCACAGCCAACAATCAGGGCTCAGTCCTAGCACAGGAGGGGGCACGCCAACAATCAGGGCTCAGCCCTAGCACAGGAGGGGGGCAAAAACATGAACTCGGGTTTTAAAAAGAGAGAAGGGAAAGTTTTTAAAAGACTTAAATGATAAAAAAAAAAAAAAAGTGGATCAGATATCAAGGCTGTGTTAGTAATGACAGTGTAGACTCTTACTACTGGACATAGCTCCACCTTGAGGAAACCATGGGAAATAATATCTCATGTCTGAGATATTGACCTTCTTGCCCAGTATTTACATAGTACTTCTAGGTATGCAAAACCGTGTTGTGCCTTCTGGAAACACAGTGAACCCAAACCCAAACCAAACAGTGTTTTCTTCTTGGAATTTATCAAAGAAGAATGTCAACTTTGTTTTCAAATAATGTATAGTCATGTGCAAATTAATTCTTAAAATATCTATAAATGTAGGGAAACATAAGAAAGCTTTTATGTATCACAAATAGTTAAATCAGACTGCATTTTTTCTTCCCTAATGAATTTTATGAGAGATTTGTATAAATCAGGGTTTATCTGTACCATTCCATTAAGATTCCAAGGGTCTGAGTGGGTGGTGTGGTGCACTACCATTTCAGGACTGAAGCACGTGCCCCGCCCACCTGCCTGAAGGGTGGGCTTTGAAGGACTCAGCTGCAGCCCCACCTGGAATGATGGCACCTTCAAATTGTCATTGGTTGTGTCTTCCAGGAAAGTGTTTACACCTGGATAAGGGGCTGTCTTTATCCCAAACCCTTCCTCAGTCTCCACTTCAATCTGCCTGTCGACCTGGAGAGATTCTTTTGCTGGTGTCTTCAGATGTACTGATTTCTTCTTTAGGGTTCTAACTGGCCATGAGTGTAGCAAATGCTCACGTCTGATATTTTATTGCCTTTAGTTCTAGCTGTTTTGTCATCTTCCATCAACCACATGAAGCTCAGCTTCAATAAATCCACCAGCATGTGAGCATATTTATAACTTACAGTCCATATCTGCTAACTCCATTAGCCCTGTCATTTGTGGATCTGTTTCAGAGTCAGGTGTCTTTCCATTTATAGACTCTGCCCTCCTGTTCCGTGTCTTGTGTAACCGTTGTGGGGTGGTGCGGAGACAATAGAAACATGGTCTTACTGAGCGCCTCCCGTGCTTGTTGTCTTCATTGAAGGAGATTGGGCATTGGTCTTTTTTTCTTTAAAAGTTGTGTTAATATAATTTTTTTCCTCATTGTTTGAGACTTTCATAAGAGCACACGATGTATATATTTAACTCCTTCAGTGCAGCTCACATTACTCTATCCAGGCCATAAGTTGAATTCAGCTGAGTCTGGCATAGCCTTTACTCTAGGAGCAGGTTAATGCTAAGGCCAAGACAGTCACTTCCGGTCATTGCTAGGTGCTGGGTGCTGCTAGACTGGCTGTTCTACCTAGCTTCAGCTCCACACCCTGCCCTCTTTGATGTCTGCTGAGGGCTCATTCCACAGCAGTTTGACCAATCACAGAAGTTTTCACTGTGTGCAAGAGCAGGGTACCCTTATCACTGACATGGATTTCCATTTTCCTTTTTCTCCCTCCAGAGCTCTGCCCACTCTTTCCAGTGCCTTACAAGCTTGTTCAGACTGCTGTGAGGCCACTGTTCTTTTATACTGCC
>NC_022031.1:1880971-1889882 GCF_000317375.1 Microtus ochrogaster
GTGAGGCCACTGTTCTTACACTGCCGTGAGGCCACTGTTCTTATTACCGAGTCTCAGCACAGCCATGAAAGCTGGGCCTCAGAAGACGCTGTGTTGGTTTTCTTTTGAAATATTTCCCTTTCCTAAGACATCATGGTCTTGGATTTCCTAGGTTCTAATCTTTGAAAACATCTGCTTCTGATAGTTTAGCCAGCAGTCTAGCTATTTATGACGTGGGGGCAACCCTAATGCTTGTGACAACAATGACAGACCCAAGAGCCTCACGTCCGGTAGCTCTCATCTGCGCACGCAGCGCCGCACTGATACGGCTTGGGCGGAATGCAAAACTTCCACTTTATGACATCCTTAGGGTGTTTTGTTTACTTGTGCTAGGGGTCAAACCCAAGGCCTTGCACATGCTAGTCAAATGCTCTTCCCCTGAGCTACGTTTCCATCCTAAATCTTGTTCATTAAGATGTATTTGAGAGTTATGATGGGATGTAAGGAACGTAACTTCTAACTATCTAGGAAGTGAACACAGCACACAGCAATGTGGCATTGAGAGAGAGGTGCCAGAATTACTTAAGTAATTCTGACTAGGCCTTTCTGAATACACCGCGTGTTTATAATTCAGGATAAACCAGAACCTTGTTATTCTGAAACATATGTTAGTCTCTCCTTAAAGGAATAGGCAAAGACTGTCAAGCATAATACAGCGTCTTTCATATGTGTCCCCCCACACTTGATAAATCGGTGCTTGGTGTTCAAGGACCACAAAATCCATTACTCGAAATCAAGAAAAACAACATACCCTAGTAATCCAGGTTTTTGTGTGGGGGGGAGGGAGGGGTGAGATGATGAAATTTTTATAATTAGATTATGGTTGACAATTTTATTAACATCCTAAATATACCATTGAGCTGTGAACTTTAGCAAGTGAACTTTAGTGTGTGAACCATATCTTGATAAAGCTTAGAAAAGAACAACCCCTTATTTGAAACAATCGATGTGAATTTTATCTCATTGTGTCATCACAACTTTATGCAATAATTGTGTCTTTCCCCATGCCGATCTTCCATCAACATTAGAGCAACAGGACACAAACTACTTAATTCCTGGCAGCGATTGCAGCAGATAAATTTTTAGTATGGAAAAGCTGGGTGTAACAAGAGAAAGTGGGGACTACTGGACAGGAAGAGAATAGGTCTTTTCAAGGTGTTCTCTGGAGCCTTCCGGGGCAATGCAAGGAGCACAAGACAAGCAGCTTGAAGCTCTGCTTGTTTTGTTTGTCTTGCTTTTGTTTTTTGGCATCCGGCATCTCCAGAGGAGAGGTTCATGCTAAAAAAGGTGAAAAATGCTAGTAATTAAAATTAAGTCATACATTTTGTACAAAGAAGCCCCCTCTCCTGAGTGAGGAGGACTCCACGCCATAAAGCTTAAAGAGCCCCCATCAGCAGAGTCCTGCTTGCACAGGCTTTGGACTGTATTCAATTTATTTACATAATTCTCTCATTAACAAGTCTGGTCAAGGCGGGGTGTGCCTGTAGTCTCAGCTTCTCAGGAGGCTGAGACAAAAGCATGGCTTGATCTAGAAATTCAGGGCCAGCTTGAACAACACCCCGAATCCAGGCAGCTCCCGCGGTGCACGTTTGTAGTCGTGGCACACAAGAAGCTGGGGAGAAGCGCCGCTCAGGATCGGAGGACAGTTTTCAAAGAAAAAAAATCTGCTTAAAGTGGTCTGCTTAAAAGGCTTTTTTTTCCTTTGATTTTGTCCGTGATGCTGTACCGCGACTGGTAGAATTTACTAAGAGAAGAGCACACAATAGAAAAAAGATTTGCCCCTTCATGTCTGAGGCACCTGCACCTCCATTCTCTGTGTTGAGTGAAGAATTCTACTCTTGGGTCTTCGGGGTCCTGCCTAGTGCTAAAAGTATATTTTCATGTCACCCCACACTTTCTAAACACCCATCAGTCTTCCCGAGAGAAGACACTAATCGGTAATGCTGATCTCAAACCTGGAGGTTCTGGCTTGCTTCCTGTCCTTAGATCTGATCATAGAGTGACCACCCTTCCTGGAAACTCTGGCTCACTCAGGTGAGCGGACCTAAGTGCTCTCTACTCCTGAGCCTGCAGCGGAGGCAGATTATCTCCCCGATCCCTTCAGGACATGAGCATTCAGGTGGGGTAGATTTCTCAGGATTTACAAATTCAAGTTAATCTTTCGGGTTTTTAGATGCTTTTATTACAGTGGTTTATTCTATCTGGATGCCTACATATTCCAGGCGTGTGTGTGGAGTTCAGAGGGAAACTTTCAGGGGTCTGCTCTCCCCTTCTATCTTGTGAGTTCTAAGGATGGAACTTGGCTTGCTAGGCTTGGTGGCAAGCACCTTTACCTGCTGAGCTGCCTTGCCAGCCCTCCAGTTCACAGTACAGAGTTGTACGTTGTTGTTATTACACTCTGACACCAAAAGAGACTAAATTATTACCTTTGTTTCTGGAGAAGCATCTGGCTTCAGAGCTGAAGAACACAGATTTTTGAGTCACAAGCTGAGTTTGTGTAGCTCTGCCCTGGTGTTGATGAGCTGTGAGTCTTTAGACAAAATATTTAAGCTCTCTGAATTTTAGTCCATGCCTTTAGAAACATCTCACAGAGAAGACTTCCTCAGAGGATATGTTGAACACAGAGGATATGTTTAGTCCCAGACAAAAGTGACTGTCCAAAGACAATCACTGCTACGGTGTGGATTGTGCAGTAGGCCAAAATCCCCAGTGTTGGTGGCTTGGTCCCCAGGCTATAGAGCCATTAGGAAGTGGTGGGATTCACAGGCAGCAGGAAGGAGTTAGGTCACTAGGGGCTTGCTCTTTCAGGGGATTTGGGCCCCTCATCCCCCTTATCTCCCTTTGCTCCTTGACTCATGAAGAGAACAGCTTTACTCCAACACATCCTCCCTGCCCCTACGTCCTATCTTGCCACAGGTCTAAAAGCCAAAGAGACATTCAGTCATGGACTGAAACCTTGGAAACCGAGAACCAAAATAAGTCTTCCCTCTTTATAAGTTTATTTTTTTCTCGTTATTCACATAAAAAATACAAAATTGGTGAGAACAATTTACTCTCCATATTGATATTTATTGTTCTTTTCAGGTTATTATTATTATCTCAATTATTCAAGTAGAACATTGTTTTCTCGTTTACTAGACAGAAAATATTGAACATTGCTGTGGAATAATCCTCTTGTACACTAGAAAGATTTGTCACTGGAGCCGGGCGGTGGTGGCACATGCCTTTAATCCCAGTATTCGGAAGGCAGAGGCAGGTGGATCTCTGTGAGTTAGAGGCCAGCCTGGTCTACAAGAACTAGTTCCAGGACAGGCCCAAATCCTGTCTCAAAAAAACAAGAAAAAAAAAATGTCACTTGAATTGGTTTAATAAAATGCTAGTTGGCCAGTAGCTACAAGAACTAGTTCCAGGACAGGCCCAAATCCTGTCTCAAAAAGACAAGAAAAAAAAATGTCACTTGAATTGGTTTAATAAAATGCTAATTGGCCAGTAGCCATGCAGGAAGCATATAGGTGGGGCAACCAAACTAAGGATGATGGGAAGGAGAAGGGAGGAGAGATGAATCTCCAGCCAGAGAGAGAATGAGTCAAGCATACAAAATGGGATAGAAGTAAAGGCCATGAGCCTTATTAGGGCAGTAATGGAGTAATAGAAATGGGTTAAGTTGTAAGAGCTAGTTAGAAATAAACCTGAGCTATTGGCCAAGCATTTATAATTTATATAAGCCTCAGAGTGATTATTTGGGACTGGGCACTCAGAACAGAAAATGCCCTTTTACAAAACATTAACTCTATTATTTAAATAAATTTTATATTCATTCATTTATTTATTCTTGGTTTAACAAGATGGAGCTTTGCTATGTAGCCTATTATACTCACAATCCTGCTTTCGGAGTACTGTATTACAGGTGTGCATGACCATGCCTAGAATCGCCTGCTTTGAGCAAGTGAAGTTTTCTCTGTCTTTTCTAGTAATACATTGAGAACATCTAACTTGCAGAATATGGTCTAAAGAGCTGGTTATGCCTCCTTTAGATATTTCCATAATCCTCAAATATTCTAAATAATGATAACTGACATAAGCCAGGTGGTGCACACTGTATCAAGGCCATGGTGTGTGGGAAAACAACTTCTCTAAATATTGGGAAGAGAAGAAGGGACTGAACCTTTGCTTCTCTACTCAGACTGAAGTCTTTGAGGTCTATGAAACCCTTTTTTCTAAGTACAAAATCAATTTCAAAATTAGTTACAAAATGAATTCACAAAAGTGATGTCAGAGCATTTTGCCCAGCAATGGCCACTTGTTTTGTAACATTTTGTTCATCAAGTTCCCAGGATTAGTGTGGACAGTGATTGATTAGGGCCTTTTTAACCTATCTACAAAGCTAGGTGACAGATCCATGTATTTTCTAAATTACTCCAGGCCTAAGGTGGGTTCCACTGCAGATAGAACACACTGCTCTCAGTCATGACGACTTTCTGCCGTGTGGCTGTGCTTGCCGTGTTCTTTGTAACATAGTTGGGCATTCAGTTGGGGTGTTCCTTAGTTCTACATATGTCTTTTATATTCATCTCCAGCATAACACTATATACTAAGCTGTTTGTTCAAAGATAATGTTATTTATTAATACAGTCAAGATCATATTTAGTTAGGGTGGATATGCTATGCTTACTGAGAGAAGAAATACCTGAATATCTAATCCTACCTGTGCACTGCATAGACGAGGCTACCCCTCTCTCACACATTCTTTTGCTAACTCTGTCATGATGCCACATTTAAAAAATGAGTCACATGTTGATAATTGTGCAAACAGTCATTAGATTATACCTGGAAATTTTATTCAAAATAACATCAGCAGGTTGGGTCACAATTTGAAAGCACCAAGACCTTGAGACTGAGTGCTCTAATACTCTCTGGTACATACGAGTACAGGTGACATTATTCACAAATTCTCCTAGAAGATAGAAGATGGAAATGTTTCAGTAAAACTGATAAAATTGACACCTAAAAAATATTAACTCAGTGTTATCCACATATGACAATTCTGGGAAGTTTGAAAAGATATTTATATTAGATAATACAGATACATATTAACCATAGTGGGTCTACATATGTGGGCTAAGTTATGTAATTACATATTTAGAGATATGAAAGGAGAAGAGAATATAGTTTGGAATCTGAAACTTTTATTTATTTAAGTATTTTAAGGCTCTATATCAAAGCATTTTGGCTATCTAATGTGCTGTTTAGTTTTTTAGTAAGTTTACTAACTTACATGGATGTGGCATTGCATGACTTTGAGAGAACAGACAAACCCATATGGTGTTCAGTTCTCTCAGAAAGCCTTTTTAAGGCACTGCCTACTGCTTAAGGACTTCTGAGTCATGGGAAGATTCAACAACTTTTCCAAAGTTCTGATTGACAGAGATAAACTTAGATTCTAAGTCTAGCATTCTTCTAGTGAAATTGATTGTTATTATTGAACCATTGCTATCCTACTGGCTAATATCATTATAGAAAGCAGTAAACTCATTCATTTTTCAAGACAAGTCTTCTCTGTGTAGCCCTGGATGTTCTGAAAGTCACTTTGTGACCAGACTGGCCTTGAACTCACAGAGATCCACCTGCCTCTGCCTCCCAAGAGCTGGGATTAAAAAGGCATGTGCCATCACTGTCCAGCAATAAATTCATTCTTAATCCTCTCCTCTTAATGTAACAAAGAATAAAACTCAACCTTCCTTTCAGCAAGAAAAACATCCTGTGTTGAGAGTAAGGCAGGCTTTTTGTTCTCCTCAGTGCAGACTGCACATATCTTTCCTTTAACTGTTACATTATGCCTGAGATGGTTTTCTTTTTATTTAATTTCGGTGCTGGTAGAGCTTGGGATAAGAATCATTGGGTTCCCTCCCATCTCCAGACTTGGAAAGGTACCTGGGAAGCCTTGCTGAGCGAAGCAGAAGGGCTCAAAAAAAGCATTCAGCCAGTTGAGTTCTAATCCCAACACCCCCACACTCTAGCTCTCTGTGTGTAGGCAAGCCATTGTATGAATGAATCCGTTTTCTGTTCTATGGACTAGTGCATTTTAGCTCACAGGATTAGAGTGAGGATTAATCAAGAATAACATGGGGGTGTTGTAGAGACACACACTTGCCCTTGGTTGTGTTTACTTGCCCACACACTGAGAACAACCTCAGCTTCACACCAAACTCAAACCCTCTTTTCTTCTAAGCAGTGACAAATCGATCCCGCTACAGGGCAGAGCAACACAGCAACCTTCCTTCGCTGTTGAAGACTTTGTTATCGCACAAATCTATGCCTGCTTTCTTTCTTGTGTCGGGGGAGAACCAGGGACACATTATTTTTAAATTCTTTTTAGAGTTCAACTCCTCAATCCCTATGTGTTTCAAACTCTGATGAAGATAGAGTTGACTGCACATGTTTTCTCTCAACTCTTGTAAGAGAAGCCAGGCTCATTTCTTTGCTTTAGGGCAGGCTCCCTGGGTGCTTTTCTGGTAGGTGTTATAGGAGTCAAGGAAGAAAGCGAGACACTGCTCACCACCACCACCATTTTCCCATCTACCAGCCGTCTGCAGACTGTGGCCTCTTTGCCATCCCAGTCCTGAACATGCACCAAGGCATTGTTATCTAAGGTTACTGTACTCTGTAAAACAGGACTGAATTCGGCTTGGCACATTTGAGCACTGATGTCTTAAAAGTCTTCTCATCTGTTGTGGCACCTTGGCCTTAGACGATATTAAAGTTTTTGTTTTAAAACCTTCCCAGCAGCACTTTGCTGGGTGATTCTTCTGGGGAGGGGAAAGATTTACAAAATTAAAGTGACGACTTGAGGAAGTGAAACTTTACCTTTGGCAGTCTAGAAACAATCTTATTTTTATCAATCAGAAGTAAGTATCAGCTTCAACAACATGAGAGCAATTCCCAAAGTCCCAATGCAGCTAAGGAGAAAAGTCCCCTCCCGCTCTTATCCATGGTTTTAAGGACTTGTTTTCCTAGTTTCTTTTAAAGATTGCATCACAGATATCTCAGAGGCCTTTATTAATTGTCTCAGGCCAAAAGTCTTTCAATTTACATGTACTGGAATTCAAAGTCTCATGTTTATTTAGTAACTCTATGGCAAAAGGGTATAATAAATCTTTTCATCAGAATATTGACCTTAGTAGAGATTAACAGTCCTCTGCTGAGCTCTTTCCCTCAAACAGAAAGGATTTATTGGTCAACTACTATACACCAACCACTGGGCTCTGTGAAAAAGATGAAAAACACCGTTGTTGAGATGGTACTCTCTACTATGGGGGAACTGATAACATGCAATAAACAAAATATAGGTAAAATATATATTATAAATAAATGCTATATTTCAATTGGAGGCATGAGATGCAAGTAAAAGCTATGTGTGTTGTTTTGAGGCTGTGAAAATGAACAGTGTGGACTCTCCTGCTCTCTCTTTGGGCTGAGGGGTCCACATAATGGTGCAGTGTGAAGGAATGGGGGATGATGGGGTATGTGAGCCTCCTTTGGCCTGGGTCTCTGAGAGATAAAAAGCTACACACACACATGCACGCACACACACACACACACACACACACACACACACACACACCTCCTCATCTCTATATCAACACTTCATATGTATTTTGAGTTAGAAGTACTTCTCCATTGTGTTCAGGCACTGAGACCCTCAGACTCATTTGTTACAGGGCTACAGCCTCATCTATATCAGCTAATACAAGTTGTGTGCACTGTAAAACTCCATGTGTGGAGCTGACAAAATGAAAGGGAGAACTTTTGTTTTCCAGGGGGCTACGTACTCTCCAAATGTGGCCCACTGAGCATCTCATCAGAACCACTGTCTAATGTGCATTTTCAGGGGTTCACCAAAGGTTTCATCTCCCCACCCAGGGGGAAACGTAGTGGTCAACTTCATAGGACCTAGAGCGACCTGCGAAGAGTCCTAGTGAGGGATTACCTTGATCAGGTTGGCCTGTGATATGGCTGTGGGAGATCGTTCTGATGGCTACTTGATGTAGGAGGACCCAGCCCTATGTTCGGTACCATTCCTTGGGCTGGGGAAGAGGAGCATGAACAATATGAGAAAGAACTAGCTGAGAGCAAGTGAGAAAGGAAGGAAGAGTTTGTTTCTTCTCTGCTGACTGTGGATGAGATGTGACTAGCTGTTCCTCCCTTGACGTCCCTGAAATGAGGGGCCACGGCCTGGAACTGGAGTCAAATAAACCCTTTGTACTCTTTTGTCAGATGTTTGTCTCATCCACAGAAGTAAAACTAGAACAAGTAATAAAATGTGTCAGATCTGAAGAGATCTTAATGTAGACTTTCAACATCTTCACAGTCAGTGTTTAGGCAAAAGATTGTCTAAGAATCCCTGAAATGTATGCTGGCCATTGCACCCAATACAAGATTTATAATTAAATGCAGTTCTCTGAAGGTCTAAGGTCTCACCTTGTTTTTGCACAACCTGGGTGTGATTTTCTCAAACTCCTCCCCCAGCTTGAAGGAGTCTCACTGTTTTTAAGGATGCTTTTGGTTTTGATGGTGACCACATCTCCCTCTGAGTTAATGGTCACAGTGGGTTTTGCCAAACAGCTCAGCTTCCTGCTGGCTCTTCCTAGTTCTAGACAGAAGATAACGGATAGTTACATCTGCTTTTGACTTCAAGGACTCATTTGATTCTTTCCTAAGGAAGAGGTTTCTGCAAAAGGCAGACTCATGCTATATGAATTCAAATATTTATTTTAACTCCATTTACATATTTATATGTTGTGTATCTGTAGGTGTGGATGAGTTGTTTGTTCTTGATTACACTTTTTTTTTTTTTTTTTTTTTTTTGGTTTTT
>NC_022031.1:1890473-1897955 GCF_000317375.1 Microtus ochrogaster
AGGCTGGTCTCGAACTCACAGAGATCCGCCTGCCTCTGCCTCCCGAGTGCTGGGATTAAAGGCGTGCGCCACCACCGCCCGGCGAGAGAGTGCATTTTTATCTATGAGATGTACCAAAGTTTATTTTTTTTTATCCCTTTTTGTTGCTGCAAATAATGCTTCAGTTTTCAGCCTTGCGCATGCAGTTTTGGGCAATACATGTAGAAACACTTTCAGTAGAAATAGAATTCCATGGTCGACAATATCGTTAGCAGATGACTTGGGGAAATATTGTATTGTGGTTCCCATACTTTCTGTCTGTATATGATCACAGCATATCTCAGATTGGACAATCGCTTCCAAATGATTCATATTCTAATCCCCAGAGCGTATGGATATTACCTTATTGCTGAGGGGACAGAGGACATATGCACCCAAGTACTATAAGGGGATTATTCCTGGTGGTGGGGCACCTCAGTGTGATCCCAGTGTGGTTATGAGAGACAGCAGGTGAGTGGGGATGGGAGCACTCAGTGTGATCCCAGTGTGGTTATGAGAGACAGCCGGTGGGTATTGAGATGGTTCAGAGGGAAAAGTAAAAACTTATGACCTAAACTTAATATCAGCACTCACGCAAGGAAGAAGGAAAGAACCAAGACTCCACAAAGATGTCCTCTGACCTCTATACCACGCCATGGCCCAGATACTCTGTACATACACAATAGTACTCAGTTAATAGTAATTTTTAAAGGAAAGATTATTAGACTATAGAATAACTTAAGAAAAAGAAGAGTGAAAATGGCAACAGAAGTAGTGCTGGGCCCATGCTCCAAGGAGTGGCAGCAGCCACCAGAAGCAAGGGAACGAAATTCACTAAAGATTAAAACAAATGTTTTAAAAAGTTGTTTTTTAAAAGTACATTTCTGTCATAAATTATTGTCTAAGATAGTTTTCTCTCCAGTATATGATGTATGTGCATGTGTTTCTGGGGATCCGTGGAGATATTACCAATCTCCATCTAGTTTGTAGGAACTGCACCTTGGTAGAGAATCAACATTGTTTTCTATGTGAAAGATAGCTCTTACTTCACACACAGAAAGTCACACACCTTCAAAGTATCTTTCATACTGGATGACATGTACATAAATGTGGCTTTCACTGCTCCTTCATATAGTTTTTGAAATTTTCACAAGAAACAGATTTCTATGTTCCTTGAAGCTGGTCCACCATTGTGTCTCAGTGAAAACTCCTTCATATGAATGTGCACATTGGTGTTCCCTGAAATGGGTTGGGAACCTGTTTTCAATGTAATTCTGAATATGGAAAACTAGGAGGAAAAGTGAGGAGCTGAAGGCATAAGTGACAAAACAATCCCACACCAGTTTGGAATTATGATAAATAAAAGGGTTATTTATTTAAGGGGAAAAATTTACAGATCACTGTCTTAGACAACAGCCCTTGGGGCAACCAGGAACAGCATCTAGCAGCCTGAAGTGGGAGCCAGAAGCAAGAGAGCAAGTGCAGGGTTGCTGCTGCTTTTTAAAGCAAAAGAGACCATACCCAAGTGGGCTGGTATCTTAAAGGCTATTGGCTGAAGGAGAAGAATGTGATCCCACTGCACCTTCCCCTTTTGTTTAAGTAAGAGAGTTCCAAACCCAATATAAAACTATATACATTAGGAACAGATATCAAGTATAATTAGAATTACAACCAGCATAAACAATATTAAGCAAAGAACATATGCTAAATGTTTTAATAAACATTCTATCCTATGGAGTTTAAGACTTGCAAAGGAAAGTCGTACAGTAACTATGACTATCACATCAAAGGCCTGAGAAGGGAGATAATATTACTTGAGCAGGCAGGAAGTACAATCAAGTAGCTAGGAGCTACCCCCTTTGTGATTCTCCCTAGCTCCATCGAAATCAAAAGCTCTCTCTCCAGCATCAAGAAGTCAGGGTGGAACCAGACATGTGGTAGCCTTCAGCTGAGTTGGACATGGCTAAGCCAGCACTTACAGGAGGCTACTTACCTTCTCCAGCACTGGTTACCCTCACAAATGATCTGAGTCCTCTTATACCACAAGACTCCTGTGCCGAGGTCTACATCTGCCCACAGATGATTCGTAAAAAGCCACTGTTGTTTCTTTTTGGAGAAAAGTTCGCACATGCACAGAAGGACAATTCCTTAACTGGACTACAAATCCCAGCTCAACGGAGAGCCACGCATGCGCAGGACATTTTCCCAGACGCACCTGGATTCCCTTTGAAAAACGGGGAACGCCATAACTCGCCCCTTTTTCCTTCCGTCTCTTCACCCCATCCCTCACCTGTCGACACCCTCCCATTAAAGTTTACCCACGTGGGACTGCTGTGTGTCTCGTGTTTTCCCTCCAACTCCACAGAAAGAACAAGAGCCACTATCTTGTCTGTCTGGTGATTTTATTTTCTCTTATATTCTTCTTGATAATTGAAGCTAACAGCCAGAGAGTATGCATACATAACAGCTGACATTTGAAAGAAAATGTTTAGTCAGGGTTAGAACTACCATTAACATCACTGAGCAAAGACTGTTATAAAACTAACAGGAAAGAGACTATGCTTTCCGGGGCCTGGTCCAGTACTTGTTAGCCGAGCCTTGCCTTGCTCCGTAGCACCTAATGCTCTTATCAAACTCCTGAGTTTAGAGGGGTTCTCTTCTTTTCAACCTTGACTGTACCACCCTAACATCTAGGGGTATCTGCGCTAGCTCAAAACACATGACCAGCTAGAGAACAGAGCAGCAATGGCAATGTGAAGGATCATCCTTAAATCCACCATCCCCTGACAACTTCCTGGTGGGCTTTAAGCAGTGATTGGTGTCTGTATGTTGGCATGTGACCATTAAGAAATGAGGGTGGTATAACCTTAAGACAGAAAAGGTGGCACAACTTTTATAATTCCCATTAAAATGTTCAGTTTCCAAAATTCACAGTAACTGTGAAGATCCTTAACCAGACCAGCTCTTTTCCTAAAAGTTGTCAAACAAATATAAACAGAGTGACTAGTGTTACATGTCTAGAAGACTTAGAGACTTTGAATACACCATTGGCTAAATATCCCAGCCATAGTGCTAAGGATTGGTTCTTTCCTGATTTAGGCAACTTGACATCATGGTTTATTTGCATATGTATAAATATTTTAAGTTTATACCCACTGTATGTACTAGTCATGAGGAGTAGGCAGACCTGGCATGGCGGTCCTTAAACCGAAGGCCCTAGAATTCCTGTTGAACACCTCCCACCCATCCTGCTGCCCCCATCATAAGGACACAGGTGGCTGAATCTCCTAGAACAAGATGTTGCACTGGAATGATGTTGCTCTGTGGCTGATAACTTAGGCTTTCAGAGGTGCCAGTGGCTGAACCATGACATAACTTCAGAGATAACTTCTGACCCTCTCTTCATGAGGCAACATCTCCAGTTCAAGCACTAACTAACCTTCCTAAGGTTGTTTTGTCTACTCGGTTATTTAAGAGATGGATGCTTTCTGATGTTCATTAATATGAGTCAAAGATCTGCATTACATTCTGTACCTGCCATGCCTGTCTGCCATTCTCCAGCCCATCCTCCCAGATTCCCAACCAAGCTACCTGCTACTACATCTGCATTTCTGTCCCAAGCCACTGCTCTCTCCACAAGAAATAGATGACAGATACACTACTCTGTCCATGGAAACAATTCTCCCACACTACTTCTTAAGCTCCCTTCCACTCCCAAAGTAATAAAACATTGGTCGTCATTGTAACCTGCTCCCAACACTGAGCTGGTTAACACATAGCATGCACTCAAGATTTCCCTTCCCCATTTAATTGACCATACTCTTCCCCTATCATTCTACGTCCATCTGAGGGTGTGGGAGCTTCTAGTATTGTGATAAGATATGTGACACAGGAGTCAGAGCTGCTTGTTCATGGGGTTACCTTGTGACTTTTGGACTTTCTAAGCTTGATCTCAGTCTTGCAGTTGGTAGACTGGTACTGGGCCTATGTGGAATAATAGCTCTGCATCTATAGAGTGCAGCTCATAATGGATAGCTCCATTCCCTGTTGTTACAAGGAGCAGGTCCCCTTGTTTATTCCTGCTGCCCAGCTAGCTTAGCCTCCGAAATAACCACACAGAAACTGTCTTCATTAAAACACTGCTTGGCCCATTAGCTTTAGTTTCTTATTGGTTAATTCTTACATCTTAATTTAACCCATTTCTATTAATCTGTGTATCGCCATGTGACTGTGCCTTACCGGCAAGATTCTAACCAGCGTCCATCTCAGGCAGAAGATCCATAACTTCTCTTACTCTGCCCTTCTTCCCAGCATACAGTTCTATCTTCTCTGCCTACCTAAGTTCTGTTGTATCAGGCCCAAAGCAGTTTCTTTATTCATTAACCAATGAAAGCAACACAAAGACAGAAGGACCTCCTACACCATGAATTCTTCAAGAAAAATATGATTTAGATCCTTTCTTTTAAGCATTTTTGAGAAGGAATTTAGAGCAGAATATCTATTTGTTATATTCCAGAAGATGTAAGACTCCCAGATCATATACATTTTTAGACATAATAAATAACAAAACTATCAGAAAAAAGAAGAAAGCATTAGAGAAAAATATTGTTGTCTTCCTCTTAACATGAATAGGTGTCTGGTACTATGGACAATGGTCCTCAGGGAGGAAGCTTTCAAGTCAGTTCCAGCTCAGGGGCCTCAGAGCTCTGGGTCTGATGTATATGGTGTCTTCAGAAATAGGAACTTTTCTTCCATATCTGGGGGAAGTCAAGGAAAACAGCAACAATTTGTAATATTTGGGGAGTCTTTGGACAGCCCTAACAAACAACTCAAAAGGTGGAGAAGGAGACTTCTCAGGCGTGGAGCCATGGAAGGTGATCTATGGCTCATGGAAGGAGCATTGTCAGCCCAGATTAAGTAGGCATTTCTAACAAGACGTTGGCAAACTGTGTGAAAACTAGCCTACACATGTAAGTGGCTTTATCAGACATAGACATGGAGATATCCTCATGTTAAAATAACACAGCAGAGTAGTTGCAGCAACTACTGACTCCAAGAGCTAACTGATTCACCATCTGGCTCCATGGGGGAAGAAAAGGTTCTCAGCCAGGTGTGGTGACAAACACAATGAGAGATTGAGACAGGAAGATTGCCATGAATCTAAACCCAGCCTGAGCTGCATAACAAGGCCTTGCAAGCTTCCCATACTCAGGATAGAAGAATCATAGCTCACATATTCCATTCGCAGGTTTCTCATCAGGACACTCCTGCCATGCATGCTGATTTGCACCTTTAACCCCAGTGCTTGGGAGGCAGAGGCAGGTGGGTCTCTGTGAGAGTCAGATAAGCTTAGTCTACATAGTCCCAGAACAGCAGGGTTACATAGAGAGACCCTGTCTCAAAAACAAAACGAGAGGGGGGGGCATTTTTATAATTATGCCGTGGGGAAGGACAACAGAAATGGCATAAAATCTAAGGTCTGGCATTTTATAGAAGTTACATGAGAGATAGTTATCAGTCACATACGACACATAGGAATGGGATTTTTTAAAAATAGTTTTGGTTTTGCAAGGCAGAAAGATACAAGAATTTAAAAATAATTGACCAGGACATAAATAGGGCAAAAATACCTGCTGTCTGTTTTTTTCCTGGGGCTAACCCAAGTAGCCAAGGAGCCAGTTAATCTAGAAAACTCCTTTCAGAAGTAGCCTTTAGATCTATATAATCCTCCTGTTTTAGTTGCTTTAATGGTGCTAAACCTCCAGTTGACCATGCACTTTTAATGTGCTTAGATCAAAACCACACTGTAAAAGGAAAATCTTCAGAATGACTTTGTAAAACTTATGAAAAGTAAAAGAACTCTAAAACAAAATTTTGTTGGAGCAAAAATAATACTGATAATAACCGCCTAACTGGCTGCAGGGTTCTGTCACACTGGCTGCCATTGTAGGAGGAGTGTTGAGGGAACTTGGGACAAGTACAGCCCTGCTTGGCCATCCCTCAGCATTCTCTCACTGAGGACAATGGAGAGAAATAGCAGCTTACATATTAGGAGGCTCTGAGCAGTTTTCATTGACCCTGCCAAAGGAGCAGCCTTGTGTGGGCAGACTGGGAGCTGAACAGAATGGCTGGCACCAGTCAGGCAGGTATCAGGTGGCACTGCTTGGCACCCATACACTCCATATAGCTTTGCAATACTTTTAGTGGGGTGGGGGTCCCTCACAAAGATATCCATGTTTAAACTCTAACCCTGGTTCTTTTAAATGTAACCTTGTTTAGGAAGGGAATCTTCCCAGAAGTAATTAGCTCAACACGAAGACTTTGGGATTCAGGCACACGTCAAACACATCAGGTATGTCCTTGTAAAAGATGAGAGATGAATTTGAGACAGGGGACAGGAGGGCATGAAGAGTGATAGGAAGTCATGAGCCAGCAAGGACCAGAATCCAGCAGTGAACTCTGTTCCAGGGCCTAACGAAGCTGTTTGATGGTGTCCTTCTGGCCTCCGTCAGTGTTATGATTTTTGCCTGTGGATCCCGAGCAGCTCGCAATGAGTCCTGGTGCCTGGTCCTTGAAAGACCCTCAGAGAGGACCTTTTTCTCCGATGAAGACCCCAGAACCAGGACACTCCGAGACCAGGCCACAGGATGCAATTAGCAAGAGGTTTATTGAGTAAACACAGGTACCTGTGGGCAGCAAAGCCTTTCGGAGGACTTTGCACACCTGCTAACTGGAGGGCGGGCTTTTTATAGGGAAGAGCAAACAGCAAGTTTACAGAAACAAAAGCGTGGTTATCAGTCAATCGGAATGAGGCAGGGGCATGAATGGTTTCCTCTCTCAGCATGGATGTTTGGCAATAGTCATCCTGTTCCTATCTTTATAGATGCCCTGTTTTGCAATTAACCTGCTTTGTTGATGTGCTATCTTATTGACATCCTGCCTTGCAGTCTTTCTATCTCAAGCACATGGGATGTTCTTACGAGAGCAGGCTGGCTGCTGATCCGGAGAATTTTTTTTAAAGCAAACAGGACTTTCCCCAGGGAGCATGCTAGCTGCAGGTTTTGAGGAGGGGGTCTGTAGGGTCTTTCAGTCCTGAGCAGTGGGTCCCTGACCATGAGAGCCGCCAGCCCTATGCAGGGCCCAGCCATGCAGCGCTGAGCTGGTCCCAGCGACAGTGAGTCGACCTGCATGCCAACAGGTGGGAGACAAGTGGACAGACACATCGTACAGAATAGAATTGGATATTTATTAGCTGAATTATGGAATGGGAAGTAAAGAGGGGAGAAGGGGGAAGAGGAGAGGTGGGAAAGAGAGAAGAGGACAGAGTGAGAGAGCAAGGAGAAGGGGGGAGAGAGAAGACTGTGAGAGCAGCCAAGATGGCAAGAGGAGGGGAGGGAGGAAGGGAGTGGGCGTGGCTTGTCTCTTAAAGTGACAGAACAATCATAACAGTCAGTGTCCTGCCCC